>NC_022034.1:7263539-7278085 GCF_000317375.1 Microtus ochrogaster
TGGGTGTTAGGACACGTGTGCACAATCAGTATTTATAACAATAGAGGTCTCTGTATCTGGTGCTTCAAAAAGGAAAAACCATGAATTTGACCAGGCAAAAAATGCTTGACTTCATGACAAATATCCATGGCAGGGAATGGGGTGGCTACACAGGAGGGCGTGTGTACTGAGATGGTTAGATGATGACGTCATTCCATGGGTATCCCCTAGTAATTCAATTCTCACTTCACCCACAATTAGGGAAGCTCACTGTCATCCTGCATTACAAAGAGAAAAACTGGGCACTCATAGATAGTGTGACCCTACCAACACCCAAAATCTAACTCCCTTCAATAGCATCATAGCTGTATCCAACAAGTATTCCTGAATCTGGATTTGTTTAAAATAAACTCTTTTTCTTTTCATTTCAACTTCAGACTTGAGGTTACACTGACCTCTCTTCTGAATGAGTGTACTAGGAACCTATCAGAGGCCTGAGAGGGGCACCCAGGCCTAGTGACCATTTCCTGGCCTGCGCTAACAACAACCAGCTCATGAGAACACAAAGAGGGGAAAGGTCATCACTTGCAGACAATGCCTGTTCAAATAACTCACGTGTTACTTCTCCACCGGTGACTGCCTGGAGACAGGAGTGACTCTCCGTGCCCAAGACAATCTGAAACCTAACTAGTTTAGGTATGTTAATCCATTTTCTATTGCTATCATGAAATACCAAAACCAGGTAATTTGTAAATAATAGATGTAAAATTAAGGCTAGGGGGGCTGGATCAGTAAGTATTTCTTGTACAAGTAGGAGGAGCTGAATTCAGTCCCCAGCAGTCATGGAAAAAGCGAGGCACAGGGTTCTGTGACTGTAGTTCCAGCCTTCGGAAGATGGAAACGGGAAGATCCCTGGCTTACTGGCCAGCCAGCCTAAGCCAGCCTAGCCAAATCCACAGGCTCCAGGTTCAGTGGGAGACCTCTCGCTGAATAAGACAGAGAGCGAGTGAGGAAACACATCACATCCTGACCTCTGGCTTCCACATACACTGGCAAGAGCACTCGCGCCTGTCCACACGGGTAAATGAACACACACACACACACAAAGAAATAGAGACAGACAGGAGAGAGAGAGAGAGAGAGAGAGAGAGAGAGAGAGAGAACAGGTGCTAACTCAGCTTGTGGCTCTGAAGGCCACAAGAGAAGGTCCAAGATCACAGACACAGCATCAGTCTGACTTCTGGTGAGGCCCTCCATATTTCATTGCATCATGGCAGACAGCATCAAGAGCGAGGACACTAGCTTGCCCATCTTGTCCTCTGCTTATCACGCCACTAGGGCCATCACGGGGAGCCCCACCCTCACAGCCTAATCTAATTCCTCCTATCCCTCAGAAGCCTCTCCTTGGAGAGTATCATTAAACATGATTTGGGAGATTTCAACCCGTGAACTTTTGAGAAACATATGCAAACCAAGCATGGTCAATATCTCTGCCACAAGTTGAAAAGAAAATTTGCTACCGTCACATATTATGAAATAGTGTGATGGAGAATCACCTCGGGATTCATTATGTTCTGAACTGTCACAGATAATCTCCTGGAGAATGCCAGCCTTGGCTGCCTCATCAGGGTATAAAGTTCCTGGGGGTTGTGCCGTGGTCAACGGCCAAGGGGCTACAAAATGTCATTGTCATGTTGTAGATGAATGATCATAGCATAATCATAATACAGTATGTTTGCTGTCTGAAGTCATCCACCAAGCTGCTGGTACAAAAGACACCACCAGAGCCCAGGGCAGGATTCCACCTCAGCGTGCTGTGACAGACAGAGGTACAAGGGGACGCTACCCAGAGCCGTGGCCCCCAAGTCTCTTCCCTCTGGCTCCCCATCAGAGTCTGCTGGCTGCTCAACTCTGATCCTAAACCCACAGTAACCTAACTCGGTCTTTGCAAATGCAGGCGTCATCAGAGCCGCGTGCCTTTCATTACCCTCGAAATAGAAAGCCGGGAATTGTGGGGGCTTCCGGAGAGGCACAGGCCAACAACAGCCTCCAGAACAACCATAACTAAGTTCAACGAGGAAAATTTCCTCAACTCATGAAGCAAGTTCCTGGTTTCTAGAAAGTGTTTGGAGCCTCATCCATTCAAGCCCGTGTGAACATTCTAGCCCACAAATGCAACTTTTCCTGTGAGCTATAATCACAGTGTTTTCATTCCTGATAACAAGAAAGAAGAAAACACATGCTCTTCACAGACTGGAACCCCAGCTGGGGGCATAAAGTCCAGGCCAGGCCAGCCAAGAACATGACATCCAGTTGCTGGGACCAAGCAAAGCCCCAGAAGAATGCACCATGTCTGGAGGTAACATGCTTGCCGGGACACACTCAAAATCTCCATACACATGCCAACTTGCAACTTATTCTAAAAATGTATTTATATTCAACATGGACACGGAAATCAGTGCTCGGCCGGGGCTGCACTCACACCTTCACAGAGCTCATAAGGAGAAGAAGAGCTCGAGATGTTAACTTACAAATGACACCTCTCGTGGAGCAGAAGACGTAACTGACCAGATGGCACGGGGCTCACTGTTAATACGGTTTTGTTTATGTTCTCACAGTCTGCTCCGTGCTTCTGCTTCTCACGTGACATGCTAATGCATCATGCACAGCGTTCGTGTCCCTGCACTGCTGCTGTGATTTTCTGTGCACTCAGCAGCTTTTTTTCTTAATGACCAAACGGTCAAACGCTTTTTATCATTCATTTGTGGGGCATCCTTTTTTTTTTTCCCCCAAGCCATTGGGGATTTCATTCCTCTAATCCCAAGATTGTTTTTCAGTGTCCAAACAAGTTGCCTGGACGCTGAATCGGGCCAGCTCTCCCTCTCACTGGAGGTCTGTCTGCATGGGATGGAAGGGGTGTGCCCCATCTAGGAGGCAGACACCTCCACGGCCCTGTAATCTGCATGGCCTTCCTTTCCAATCTTTTCTTTAGACTACTTCTTCCTCATCAACTTCAAACCCTTTAAGCAATGTTGTAGATTTCTGTTACATCTCTTTGGTCACTAGCTTCTGTCCTCTGGGGGAACAGAATTTTTCCGGGGCTGCCTAGAAGTTCCGGAGGGGTCCTCGGATGGCTGAAATGGCAGTGCGATTCCTCAGGATCCAGCAGTCTGCCTCCATGCCGTAATGCCCACCGCCTCCCTCGCAGCTTCTGGGAAGGTAATATCTCAGCAGAGATAGTCACGGCACAACCCTAGGCTACATGGACTGAAGGCCTTTGGAATACCATCCGTCTTCCCTCCGGCACAAATACTCTAGGTGGCAAGGTCACAAGACGGGTAAGGAACCAGGTTTGTTTTCAATCCGAAGCCCCTTTACTTTATAGCTTGCTCCCCACCTCCTCAGAGGAAGTTCCTCAAAGTCACACAGGTCAACGTGGATGTACCCCTGTGTCCTTTGTCCAAGTCCCACTTGCCAGGCATGCCCCAGGGCTATGGCCACCAGCCTCAGGCCACGATGGGCCCAACGGAGACCCGACCACACGAAGACATGCAGGTTCCCAGGCCACCCTTGCGCCAGACTTGGCTCCAGCGGTGTCTGCTCCTTTGCACCAAGCATCCCACAGCTTTGAGAAAGACCCAAGGGAGCGATGCCAAGAAACGGTGACATGTGTCCTTCTCCTCATTCCCCGGTCTCCAACTCCTGATCCTCCCTCCTTCCCTGGTTAATTAACTTTGACACTGTGTGGATATCCTCACGCCTGTCACCCACAGTCAGTCAGTCTTCCCTGTCAAGGAGACCTGGGTGGGGCTTGTCTCTGAAGAAACCCTGGGGCATACAAGAGTAGATGTCAGAGCAGAAAATAATTAATTCCCTGACACCCCTGATAAGTGAGTCAGGTATAAGCCCACGGCAGCCCGGTTCCCAGCAGCAGCCACGCTCCTGCTTGCCGAGGCCGCTGTGCTGAAGCTCCCCTCCATCTCTGTCTGCCCATCATTCCTCCCACCTCGCCTCCTTCCTTCTTCTCTCACTTCATCCTCGTTTCCTTCTTTATGCTCTCCTTCCGCATTGCTTTCTTCATCCTTCTCTTTTTCTAATACTTTCTCTCTTCCTGATCGTTCTTTTCCTTTTTATCTCAAGGCAGCAGGAGATAAAGCCGAAGCTATCGCAGGGTCTTCAGAAGAAAGGCTCATTTTCTCGGGCATCATGCGTCGTCTTACTCGAGCCTTCGATAAGTGTTGGTTGTATCTGCTGATCTCTTACAGGGCTTTCCTGGCACTGGGAGGTGCACAGAGGCTGCAGACCACAGTGAACTGCACTGGGAAGCTACAGACAATTATTCTCAGCTGACTAAAGTGGACTTCACACTTCTTTGGGCTGTGTCCTGAAACTGTGAAGCAAAATAAAACCCGCATGGAGGCGCACATATCCAGTACTGTGTCACAGGAATAGAAAAGACAACAAATGCAGAAAGCAAACACATCATTGTCTGTGCCCTGCAGAAGTGCAGAACACGCGTGCAGGAAAGAGTCTAGCCCCAAGCATCACAGGGAACTTTCCTACAGGGCTCTGTGAGGCAGTCTCTCTAGCCCGCAGAAAGTCACCAAACTCTCCTCCGCTTCTCTCCTTTTCTCAGCTGTACAACAGAGACAAATTGTGAGGAGGCGGAACTCTGAAGGGGTACGGTGGGTGAGGAGGATAAACACAACCTTAGCGGCAGCACCATCGAAAGGCACGTCTCACAACTGAGGAACTGACATCCTTCTCACCCCAAATGGCTCAGTTCCTTCTGCAGAAAATGCATCGAATAGTCTATGTGATGCTGGGACTCAACCCAAACAATACAGTAGAAACAGTATACACATACGCATGTGCGCATACACACACACACACATGCATGCACAAACACACACACATGTGCATGCATGCACATGCACAAAACAGATGCAACCCAAAGCCTTTGCATCCACTTCTTTGCCATGTTTGGCCTTTGTCCACATGTGAAAAATCAAGGGACTCTTCCTCCTGGAGAATCTCAGCATCCCAACATCCAGGAAGTTCCCGTAAGTGTCATGGTGGCGTTGGGTTGCGCCCTCTTTAAAAACCGGTCTTTTGAGGTAGAAAATTGCTTTTAATCAAATACGTGAGGAAATGGGATGGGAAAGCATCCAGGCTTGTTTACATGCAAAAAGCCCTGGGTTTGACTCCCAGCATGGCATAAGCTGGCATGGTGGCACATGACTATAATCCCAGAGAGGAGACAGAAAAGCCAGAAGTTCAAGGCCATTCTTGGATCTAGAGAGTTCAGACTGGTTTCATAAGACCCTGACCAAGAGATAATAAAAATAAATTTAAAATCCTAATAAATGGAACCTCTCCTCTACAAACAAAAATTTAAAGTAAAAATAGAAGAAATACAACTTAACCATTGAGTAAAAGCTCATTGATTGGAGACCGGAAACAATGAAAACAAGAAAGGAGGTGAACAAGAAAATCAGTCACCACCAGCCCTGAGGAGACCAGCGTCCCTGGGCAGGCTGTAGGGAGATGACGAAGCAGTCAGTCTTGGGTTATTTGCCCTTATTTTTTCTATGTGGAGTTTATAGTCCTTTTTTCTCAGCTTGCCCTTGGCTGAGACCTGTCCGTCATTAAAACACTTCCGTGGCCTTCATGACAAAATGGAAGCTGTAACAGGAGACAAACAATATATTTCTCTGCTGGCAAATCACCTCTCCTCATTCTGAGTGGACCCTGTGGAAGAGGTGGGCCCCCTTCCTAGGGGTTGTAACAGGCCAGCGCACGCATATCCATGACTGGCTGGTAGCCCACTGTGTCTGTAGTCCACCACGGTGCGCTGCTGTGGCAGCTTGTTCTTGCCATGTGTGAAGGACACATAGGGCTTGGACTCAGGGACTCGACCCAGACCTCCCTGACTTGGAGCCCAAGGCTTCTTCCACCCATGGAGCCTTTAAAGGACGGGGAACTTGAAGCCGTCGAGGCTGAGTTCATGGTGAGAAGGAGTGAAAAGAGAGAAACAAATAAACAAGAGAAAGCCGAACGGAAACAAGGCAGAGAAGATCATACGCATCGCCTTTCTCCACTGCCGGAGCCCCTGGACTGCGACTGATCCCAGACGTTTCCAGAGAGCGCATGAGAAACCTGAAGCCTTCATTGTGAAAGCGCCCAAGTCATTTCCTTAGACCCCACAGGGACCCGCAGTGGTCTTGAACTCAGGTCTCCCCAGCTTGGGATCTGGGGTAAATTCAAAGGCATCAATGTAAGTCATCACAGGAACCTCAAGAAGGGATTTTCTTGGAACTAAACTCTGACCTAATTAAAACAAAAGCTTTGGCAGCTGTACCAAGTATGGCCAAGGGTGAAAAATCCCTAACCATATGTTTGTATGCCAAGTCTTACGTTGACATTATTCACTGTGGAGTGAAGGTCCTGTGGTTTTACACAACATTAAGGAAATTCTGAGTCAGGAATGGTCAGATTATGATTCATGATTCCTGATAAGCCTAGACCATACATTGACAATCTACTAATCAATCAGGAATATCCCATTTTTAAACTGACCTTTAACAATGGTCCCAGCTAGCCAACTCTCCTCCCCAGTGCCAGGTCCAGACTGTGTGGCCTACCTGATCCTCTCTGGAAAGGGCCCTGACTGTGGATGCAGATTGACCATTACTCAATAAGATAGGGCTGGGTCAAGCTAACACACTATTGATCACTGCAAGGGCCATGTTGGCCTCGGCCTACAATGAGATGAGTGGAGTCGGGAAAGGCTTGTTTTCAGTAATCACAACAACAGTGATCGCAGACAGTTAAAGGCGACCAACCAGGACTGGCTGGGAGGTCTCCTGGACATAGTTGCATCAATGATTGGGATAGGTAGGTGCCACTGGCTCACCTGTACAAAGTGACAAAGGTGGAAAGGATGCTTGCTTTCAAAGGGTTAAATCCTATCTTGCATTTGTTTGAAACTTCCTGGAGTTCCTTAGGTCGAGACTCTAATTCCTTCTGGGGACAGAGGATGACCTAAATGTGACTATACAGACAGCTCTCAGCTCTGCAAGTAAATACAGCAAAATACAGGCTAATTAGAGCTACTCCTACTGACGTCGTCTCTGACAGAGAAAGCCTCTCATAATTCTGAACACGCAAATGGATTGTTTCAGGGATGCTAGAGCAGACTCGCCCAGTTTGAGCACCAAGTAAATGAAAATCACATGCTGTGGGCAGGTCTGTGGTTTGTTTTTAAGCAAAGAGATCCTTCTAGGATCCTTGGCCAAACTTGAAAGGAGTTGGGTTGAATATTTAATTACAGAGGGTGACTTCACTTTATTAAAGTGTTATTGCTCATCTGCGAAGGCGTTGAGTCACGGGGCAGAGAGCTGTAGGGAAGGTCACGTACGAGAGACTGTGGTTGACCCTGCTTGATGTCTGAGGGAAGCAGTCCATTGCACACAGGCACACAGAGCCAATGACCTTCTCCCGTGAGCCTGCCTGAACGTGGATTCAAAGACTCCAGAGCTACTAAGACTACTTGGGGCTCTAAAAATAGATCCCAGTCGCTGCTTGAGACACACAGTTGCTCTGGTCCCAGATGTGCAGCTTCTTCTAAGAGAAGAGTGAGGGATCACTCAATGGAAAATAGGTGTTCTGATAAGAATTCAAGCTACTGACAGTGTTACAAGCTAGACTAGTTTCCAGGTTGCCAAGTACCCCCAAAGTCCCTTTAGTGGTCTTATCTTCCTAGGGGAGCCCAGTCTTAGATTTGAGTCTTGCAATGTTTCTCCACCCTCCCAAGCCCTAGCCTGACTCCAGCTTGAAAGCCAGCCCAGGCTGTGGAGAAGCAGCTCTGTGTTTGTTTCTAATACTGGAAACTGAGTTGTTTTCTATTTTAAAGGGCCTTACCACATACATCAAAGAAACAGACCTTCCTTGTTTAAAGTCTAGAAATAGACAATAGATAAGATCTGATGGTATTACGTTCTTTAAAAAGCAAATTTGGACAGAGGAGATGGCTCAGCTCACAAAGTCCTTGGCTTATACAAGCACAAGGACCTGAGTCTGATTCCTAGAACCCATGTCTAATAATAATAATAATAATAATAATAATAATAATAATAATAATAATAATAACAACAGACAGTGAGGCGCATGCTTGTAATCCCAGTGCTGAAGAGGTGGAGATGGACAGACTGCTGGGGATCCCTGGAACTAACCCAGACTGCTTGGTAAGCTCCAGGGCACTGAGAATCTGCCTCAGTTCATGCTTGAGGAACGACAACCAGCATTGTCCTCAGACCCTCACGCCTGTGCATACACTGTCACTCGCAATAAAACCAACAGGGTCATCCTGACTGATCTGTGCTCACAGGGTCATGTTGTGACATTGTGAAGAGTCAGCTGACCACCTCCCACCACCTCCGAGCCACGCCCATCCTGTAAGTCACCCAGAAAGCAAACAGCATCTGAGCCCACAGCCTTGTGAAACAAAACCCTTAAACCGACCACAAACGCCAGCATTCTGTCATGGGACCAGTGGAGCGGTATCACTTGGCAACTTGTAGAAGACGAGCCACGCCTGCCCTGATCACACATAGGTGTTATGAGAAACAGCAAGCAGCAGAGGGGGGCTGATGGAGACAGAGGGTTAGGACTGACACAGCGGTATACTGGACTTATTCGAATCCCAGGCACTGGGAGATTTTTCCTTGATCCAGAAGCCAAAAGTGACAACACAAAGCAAGCTCATTCTGATGTACGTCCCCGAAACCAAAGAGGTGTCACCTTTTAATTCTAGCAGCAGCTATGAAGCCTGATGTGTGTCCTATGCTTTTTCCTTGACAAAATACTTTGAGTGTACATTATCTTTATTGCTTGGTGACTACGGCCTTCGTAGAAGCTGACAAGCAATTACAGGGACCTTGCGTTATCTGTTCTGGGTTCTGACATCCACTCATGGATGCTGTTTCTTGGTTCCCCAGATGGCTCCTTTCCCGTTGCCTTTCAGCTATCCCCTGATCCAGGCCCTGATGAGTGCTTATCCACCAAGCCCACGTTCCCCGGATATGGGAACTCAGATAGAAGGGAAACTGACTTCTTTGGGACTTATTTATTTACATTTCCTGCCATTTAGACAGTTTGGATTCCAACATCTGTCTTCCTGCCTGACGTTTAACCTTGAGAAGAAATCATTTCAGCAAAGAAAAAGACTGCCTGCCGTTCACAGCTCTGATAACTTCCCCACTCCCACCCCCACCCCCAACACCTGCTTCATGGAAGCTCCCCCTCGACTGTGCATCTCAGAGCAATCCGCCCTGGAGTACTGACTGGCACACTTCAAACGCTGAAAGGAAATGGCCCATTTTTCTGTAAGACCTGTCCCTCTCACGCTTGCGGCTGCTGAGGCGGCTGCCCTCACAGCTGAGCGTCTCCAAGAAGAAGGAAGGGGCTAAGGAGCCCCGCAGCTGCTGTAAAGACCTGTTCTCCAGCCACAGAAGGCCGAGACAGAGTGTCATTTCCCCCACCACATGGAGGAACATCATTCTTTCTTTAAAAAGGGAGTGCTACATTTTTGAGACAAACTTCGCCACATTCTGAATGATATGTGTGCTTTTTATGTTTATTAAACTGCTATCCAGCGGAAAAAAAAACCACCTAATATTTTGACATGAAGGTCATTTGAAAGTTTTACTGCCTGCAAGCCCGATCCATTTTGTTGACAAACAGCTCTCTCGGGGGATCCCTGAGGTACCCCCACCTTCTTGACTCTTCCAGAATCTGACATTTCCTTCCCCCTCCCTCGTCACCTCTTCCCACCAGACTGACTATTAAACCATTAAGTCTGTCCCAATGAATGACTAATTACCAGCTCATTAAGGTTTTCCCAGTGAATGATGTTATGGCATTGAGAAAAGATTTGAGATAAACGTCCAAATGTCCATGATAGTGTAGCAGGGCTGCGTAGGAGAGGGAAGAGCAGGATGGGGGCACCACAAGCTCCACCAAAACAAAAGGTAGGAGTTGGGGCGACCTGACAAGGCAAGGACACCCCACAAAAATCTGCAAACATTTCAGCTGAAATGATACGCGTGCTACCAGAATGCGGCTCCTCAAATGTCCCTGGTTTTACTGAAATAGAAGTCTTTATACATGGTACACGAGGGTTTGGATATCCCAGTGTGCCTGGAAAGGATGACGGGAAGGGGACTTTGGTCATAGACATCCCCCAAAGGACTCAGAAGACCCAAAGCTGGGAGGAGATAAATTATCTACAGACAACCAACCCCCTTACGAAGGGGACAATGCCAATACAGTCCTCCTCCACTAGAGGAAGGGGACAATGCCGGTACAGTCCACCTACACCACAAAACACACAGGATTGCACTGTTACTACACTGCTTACTTTCCCCTCTTGAACATTTAGAAAACAAAACAAGAACAGCCCCTGTTTTTCTTCCACTTTAAGGACACAGAAATCATTGCTGCCCCGAGAACAAAGATGGCCTTTCACGCTTCGCTCACCGGGCATAGCATTAGCGATAACAGTACAGACAGTAGCTCTGAGGGAAATCAGATCTCACAGCCACTCGAGAAACCAAATTACCAGAGAGCAAAGTGCAGCAGACCCTCTAAAATGCCAACTGTACTTTAAAGGGCTTCGTTTTTATTTCTCTCCCGCAGTCAGGATCACGTCGCCGATATCGATCATCGGGGTTATTACTTTCTCATTTCAATAACAACCCAGCACCTCCACTATTCTTCTTACAACATCTCCAGAAAGAAACATCAGCCTAACAAATAAAGTCACATGGCAAAGTTCTGGCTTTTATTTTTTTCCTTTCTCATAATTACACTGATGGTGCTTCTCTTTATATAGCCTCCCCAAGCACCATGGGAGGAAGCCAAGCATGCAGCCACACAGGGGCCCCTTCAGCTTCTAATGAGAGGCAATCACCCAGAGCTGGATGCACACAACTAATTAATTATCATATTTGGCCAGGAATTCTCCGCAGCTAAAGAGTACTGAGCTGACGAGCAGCATTCTGTCTGTGGATAACGGAAACTTCGTGCTCTTTGTTAAGTCACAGGTCTCTGAAGGACCTTAGGAAGAGAAAAAAACATTAGGCCAAAATAATTCTTGATTTCTCCCTGCTGTGTCCATCCGATGGGTCCACTGCTACAGAAAACATGAGTTGGTACGGTTCCCCAAAGCATTTAGGCAGCAGAGTTAATTCTTATGTTTCTGACTTGTTATCAGTGGTGGGGAAGTAAGTGCGAAGGAGGTCAAGGACAGTCACCAGTGACTTCCAGGGGTTGAGCTCAGGTTGTCAGGCTGGCTGGGCACACACTTACTGTCACTGAGCCGGTCCCTCAGCTCATCTCTGAAAGGGAGGCTGGGGTCCACTCAGGAGACTAGGGCTGAAGTTCAGGAGACTGCCTTATTTCTCACTCACCTGACACTCTCCAGTGTTTCTATAGCACAGGCTAGCTCATTCTTTCCATTCATCCTTCTTTGGAGACAGCCTATGCCATGTAAGACTTCATAAGCAGAGCTAACTAGCCAGTTAGTTATTTGCACAGGGTCTTATGTCTCCCCATCTGACCCTCAGCTCTTTACGTTGCTAAGGATGATCATGAACTTCTGGTCCTCATGCCTCAGCCTTCCAAGGCTTGAAACCATAGGCAGGCACAAACATGTCCAATTTTTACAGTGCTGAGAATTATCACCAGGGTTTCCTACACACTAAGCAAACACTCGAATGAGGGACATCTCCAGTCTGAGAACCATATTTTAAATGCAGGGAAAGAGGTACCTGAACACTGAGTGTAGAAAGGGTGGGATAGATCTGATCAGGCCAGGGCACAGTTCCATCACTGTGAGTTCGTCCATGCACATGGGCTGAATGAGCAGAATGTCTCTTCTTGAAGTAGCAGGTTGATAAGTAGAGACTCTAGGACCTATTCCATAGAGTCTTGGTGCAGGATAAACATCTGGAATCCAAAAATCCCAAATGCTCCAAATTAGCCACTTTTAAGCACCAACTTGTGATGGCAGAAGGAAAAAAAACAATTTCAAATCTTGAAATCCTATTCCATGCCCAAAATTATTAAAAATATCATGAAGATTACTTTTATGCCATATGCATAAGATACTTAGGGAACAAATATGAATTTCATAGTTAGACTTGGGTCCCACTCCCAAGATACCATGTTATAAACACCCAAATATGGCCAAATACAAAAATTAAGAATGTAAAATGTTCCGGTCTTTAGAATTTTGGATAAAGGACATTCAGTCTGGTGTGGTTTCGAGGTGGAATGTCCTCCACAGGCTAGCATGTCTGACCCTGCGCTTTCCAGCTTCTGGAGCTGTTTGGAAGGTTACAGGACCTGTAGGAGGCTGAGTCTTGCTGGAGGGGTGGATCGCTGAGGATGGACTTGAGGCTCGATAGCCCATGCCTACTTCCTCTTTAGTCACTGCTCTCTGGCTGTGGATACAATGGCCGCGCAGTCTCGCCATGATGGATTGTATCCCTTCAGACTGTCTCGCCATGATGGATGTATCCCCTCAGACTGGGAACCAAGGCAAACCCTGCTTCCTGTAAGTTGTTCCTTTCAGATAATTATTCATAGAAATAAGAAAAGTAGTCAGAAAGGAGGCCCGGAAACTGTAACCATTGAAGGACCTTGCCAAGAAGGTGGGGCTGGCTAGGCAGGGAGCCCCGTGAATTTGCCTGACTCTTGGTCCTGTCTCCTCAACATCAGTTTATAACACGGCACCATGTGTGGTTCTTTTTTCTTTCTTAATGTGGGTTCTGAGGCTCTGGGATCAAACTTGGGTCTTTATGCTAGCCTTGCTATCTCCAACAGAGCTACCTCCCCAGCCCAGCGATTCCATTTTCAGTGGTGTGGAAACTCCACAGTTTCCCCACAGTGGCTGCCCCATTTTACATTCTATCAACAGTGCATAACGGATCCAGTTTCTTAAGATCCTCATCAAGACTGGCGTTAGGGTTTTTGTTTTGTTCTTTTTGCGCGGGGGGGGGGGGGGGCTTTTTGTTTTGTTTTGGTTGGGTTGGGTTTGTTTGTTTTGGGTTGTTTTTTTTTGGGGGGGGGTTAGAGTCCTCCTGACAGAGAGCTATAAGGTAATCTATCATTGTATGTTCAATTGCTGTAGCTCACATCAGATCAACTATCCCTCAGATGCATCTTCGGTTCTAGGAAGGATTTAATGGCCAGACTCAGCACAGTTTGTGGAGGGCACTGTGTTGAGCGTCTCTTGTTGTATTACATATCACACTAGGTCACTGATTCTCAACCTTCCTAACGCTGTGACCCTTCAATACAGTTCCCTACACCGTAGCAATCCCCAGCCATGACATTGTCATGATGCTTCTTCACGGTTGTAATTTTGCTGTTGTTATGAATGGGAAAGTCTAATTAATATGCAGCATATCTGATATGTGACCCCTGAAGGGGTAGTGACCCAACGGTGGAGAACCACTCCACTGGATAGATGAGCTTACATGTTCTGCCTAAAGGCAGGTCAGGCTTGGAGAGAAAACACAAAGCCCCTACAATCAGAGTGACCTCAGCCTTCCTAGAGTCAAGCCAGGGTCTGGTGAGTATGGAGAGAGTCTGAGTGAGTGGGGGCCAGCAGACACTGGGAGAGGCGCACAATCTAAACATAAATACCCAGGCCTTTCCTGTCCCCCTCTGTCTGTCCTTTGGTAGACCTGGGTTGCTTCTGGCTTGGGCCTTGTTATTTTGGGAATTTGTGAGGGCTGATGTAGGGCTGGGTTTTCTATCTGGCAGTTTCCCTCAGCCAGCAATAGCAACAAAACCAAATCTGAGATAAGAAGGTGCCACATACCTTCCCAGCCGCCCTGTCCCTGGCAGGCCCTGAAGGTGGGGACAGGCTGCCTCTCTAAAGTGACAGCTGCAAGAACCTTATCTCCCAGGGCCATCACACATCCTACCTATCAGCCTTGCTTGGCAGCTGGGGAGATACATTTAGATAAGCAGCCAGCAATCCCAATAACAAGCCCCTCAAATGTCAGCCAGCACAAAGGACAGCATTGATTACTGCCGTGGGCCGTCCCGTGGCCCGCCTTTCTCTTTCTATAGTTTCCACTGGCGTCTCTCCTCCCATCCAGCAAAGCCACAGGCCAGCAGAATCGGCCTGTGGAAAAGGCCATTGTGCCTGGGCACACATTGTGCTGTTGGCTAAATGGAATTTCTCCTTGTTTCTCCAAGTCCTGTCCTTCCGGCCTCAGCCAGGCCAGGCTAAGCCATCTCCCTGGGGACCGTGAGCTATCCTCTGCATGAGGAAGATGCTTTGCGGGGAAAGGAACCAGGGAGCAGAAGACTGTAGCTGGACCACAGCCTGAGATGCTCAGGGTTAGGATACTGTCCTTCCTTCTATTAGCAAAATCATTTGCCTGCACAAGCTTGGCAAGAGTCCCTTGGGATGGATGTGAAAGACTGCAGAGAGGGAGAGAGAGAGAGAGAGAGAGAGAGAGAGAGAGAGAGAGAGAGAGAGAGAGAGA
>NC_022034.1:7278185-7320647 GCF_000317375.1 Microtus ochrogaster
GCAGAGCAACAGCAGACAACCTTGAACTCATGACCCATGGTCCCCCATGGCCTCTTCCAATGGTGGGCTTAATTATCTGAAGATATCAACCATGGCATGAATACCGGTGCCAAGAGAGCACAGTCTGCTTCTATTCAGCAAGCTCTATGATGATCTATTTTGCATTTAATTTCAAATTTCTTTTTTTTCCTTAGGAATATTCTTCATACGGCAGAGTTAACGGGGAGTCTTTCCAGGTTTGACTGTGGTGGTCGCTGCCTCCCATTCTGAATGTTTGCTCGTTCACTCCTGATTTGTCTTGGCTACCTACCATGACATATTTTCTACTGATGTTGGAGCTTCCAAGGAAGAAAAATAAATGGGAGTATGCATTATTATCTTTTCTTAATAGCTGCTGGTAAATAATACAACATCATCTCTATTCTGGTTCAGTATGTCTGGAGCAAAAGCAGGCTTAGGCACCATAAAAATCTGCTTCAAAAGATTTCTATATTAAGAAATATTTATAAAAAGAAAAAAAGAGTATGGAAGAAAATAAATCTGGATATAAAGGGCTTTAACATTTTAATAACAATGACTCACAGCGAAGATACTAAATCTGAATATGTAGAAAACTGACCACTCCCTCCCTGCCCACATCAAAGTGTCCAAATTCTCTGAGTGTGCGAGAGGCTCCCAGACGTGGACACGTTGAGGGCACAGAAGGAACTAAATTTGGCAATCAGCTGGTTTGAAGGTAGGGAGGTTAATCTCAACTATTAAGAAATATTGATGTGGACACGGGGTCTTAAAACAAGAGCCAAGAGGACAAGAGGATGAGCTAGAGCCATGGTAGAACTGACCATGAGAAGTTGGCCTTGTAGATGTAAGAATTACCTGTGAGTCAAGAATAGAAATGGCCTCTAATGACAACTGGAGAAGGCACAGGAGCAAATTGTCCCCTGGGGCCCGCAAAAGGGATCTTAAGTTCTTGAAAAATACAGCAGCCAAAAAACTAAAAGCACATGTGGAATTCTGGGCATCGTCCAGAGTTCTAAATTTTACAGATGAAATCAAGACCTTGGTTGGCATATCCCTAAGTTATGGAAAAGTCATGTCAACTGTCACCACCATATAATATTCAAGATTTCTCTAGATGAGGCTATGGGATTGCCTGGCATGCAGCATTCACAGTGAATTCCTCCAACCAAATTTGTCATTTATAATGTCCTGGGAACAGTCTCTCTCTAATGACACCGTATCACTACCAGTCACAGAGACCACAAGTGGCATCTATAACAGCAATGCTACAGTGTGAAGATCCACACTGTTTCCCACTGAGTCACAGCTCAGAGAGCTGCTGTGGTCGTCTGGCCAGCAGAGGCTGTGGAAGGTTGAGCCCCCACAGTTTGCCCATTCAGAGTGGACAAGGAGGTACTCCAAGAAGATTAGCCTCCAAGTCAGCCAAGAGGGCTCAGGCGATAAGCACTTGCCTCCAACCCTGACAACCTGAGTTCAATTTCTGAAACTTACATGGTGGAAAGAGAGATCTGACCCCCACAAACTGTCCTTTGACCTCCACAAGCATGCCTATGTTCGTGCACACACACACATTCACACACTTGATTAAATAATTGACTAATTAACTAAGAGAATGGGTATTCTTCAATATTTTTCAGGAAGAAAAGCAAACATCAGGTCCATATTGTCGGAACATCCAGATCTTTTAAAGGAAACAAAACATAAGCTAATCTCAGTGGCAGAAACATCCAGTCGCCCAACAAAAATGTCTTCTTCCCTCAGGTGTTGCTAGGAAGTGAGTCCCTGGACAGAGGCCTCATTTCCCTGCTCCCGGAGGGAAATTATTATTATTATTTATTTCTTAATAAAGGATGGTGCACAAGAGTCTTTTCAGGACTTAAACCAAGGTACTAATGTACTTTCCCTTCAGTGAACATGGAAGCCACACACAGAAAACAGTGGAGTCAAGACAAGAACGTATTTAGAGCCCTGCTCACCGCACAGAAGACCCTCTACCAAGTGACCAGGATGTATTGTTCATCAGATGATGGTCTTTTAAGCCAATGGAATTTTAGGATTTGTCTGTTATTGTTGGTAGCCTGATCCTAACTCAAGCACACATCTCAGAGACCTCAGGGAGTGGGGGGGGGGGGAGGCACAGCTTAGAGCCTGGGGCTCTTTTGATAGCAAAGCCCTTAGTACTGGGGGAAGCAAGTGGATAGTCCTTTGCATGCATGACAGGCAGAAGTAAAATCCCCTTCCTAGTAGTTTCTCCTGGGGACTTTTGGCAATATTGTTGTGTTCAGTAGTGTTTAAAGCTCAAGGTTGTGTCTCTTGGCCTGGATTTGATTCTGTCCAGAAAGGATTGCAAGATGTGGGTCAGGTGCCTCTCCCCTCAGAATCAGCATTGGTGTTGCAGGACGCTGTAAAAGGCAGAGCATGTGACTGACTCCTAGATGACACCCTCTAAAAATAGCTCCAAAGCCTCCCGATGCCAATTCAGAAACTCCACGGAGAAACGCTCCACGGAGAAACGCTCCACGGAGAAGCACGGTTTGGCTGCATCGTTGGCAACATCGAGATTAAGAGAAAAATTTTGCTTCCTCAACAGGTACTCACATAGCAGCCAAACTTTAAAAAAATATTATGGAAGGTGGTGTCCTAGGATGTTTCATTGCCCTGCAGCACCCACAAGCAAGGGTCAGATGTAGGAGATGTGGAAGAAAATCGAGGCCACTCCGCTCTGCAGGGCTCTGGCCTTGAACGGTCTGGAGGAGGGGCTGGTGAACTGACTTGAGAATAAGGCACCTGCTGCCAAGCCCGACTCAGAGTTTGATCCGGGAAATCTACTTGGCAGAAAGAGATAAGCGACTCCTGCCTGTTGTCCTATCACCTCCAGGCGCGCCACACATGTGTACACACAGAGATGAAAGAATACAAAATAAACCATAATTCTTTAAAAAGCCCGGTGAGACTCAGCCCTCCCTCAGCTTATTTCCCAGTGAATTCCTCGTCTTACTCCTGAAGCGAGGCTGCCTTTTATCACCGGGAAGCGGTGTTCCCACTGTCGTCATGCTTCCCTAGATGCTCCAGAGAGGTACCTCACGATCAATGTATCCTCATCCCGTCACTGCCACCAATAGCATCCCTTCCCACACCAAGATCCTCCCCCAAGGCTCTCAGGACCTTCTCTGGTCCACACCAGAGACACAGGTCACCAGGAATCTCTCTCCTGAAGAAACCCAACAGCAGACCAGCTCCCTTATCCCTGCTCCGCACCTCTCCAGTCACACCCTGTTGGGACCTTGATTCCGTGGGCCCCGTGTAACCACCCGTACTCTGCCATTACCCTGTGTCCTGCTTTGTTTTCTGTTGCTGTGATAAGCACCATGACCCAAGCCAACTAAGGGGAGGGAAGGGTTGTTTGGCTTACACTTCCGGGTCACGGGCCTTCCCTGAGGGAGGTTGGGGTAGGAAATGCAGCAGAACCATGGAGGAGTGCCGTTGTTTAGCACGCTCTCTGGGTTGCTCAGCCATCTTTACTCAGCCCAGTCCCACCTGCTTAGAGATGGTTCCACCCACGCTGGGTTTGGCCTTCCTAAATTAAGCAATGGTGGAATTTCCCATTGAATTTGAGCAATCTCAATTAAGGTTCCCTCTTCCCAGATGTGTCCAATTGACAATTTAAAATAAAAAATCCAATGAGCCAGACGATGGTGGCGCACGCCTTTAATCCCAGCACTCGGGAGGCAGAGGCAGGCAGATCTCTGTGAGTTCGAGACCAGCCTGGTCTACAGAGCTAGTTCCAGGACAGGCTCCAAAGCCACAGAGAAACCCTGTCTCGAAAAAACAAAAAAAACAAAAACAAAAAAAAAAAAACCAATGAACACACCACATTATTATTAAGTACCATTACTAAAATATATTACTATTAAGTTGATTTGTATAGAATAGTTACATTTCAAGATCAAAACTGTGGACCTATGAGCAGTTTCCTTCTCACACAAAAGTGAGAGATTTCCTAGCCTAGAAAGACACTAGCTATCAGACCACGGCAGCTCTCCCAGGCTTGACACATCTCAATCATGTCTCTAAGTGCCGTGTGTAGACACCTCCCTCACAGAGTCTCAGGGCAACCTTCCCTCACCAAAGGCCCCATGTCTTCCCCTCATTGTAAACATCCACATATAAAAATATGCCTCAAGTTTAGAAAAGAATGGAAAATCCCAATGCATATTTCATCGTTCACATTATTCTTTTTGTTGTTGTTGTTTTGGTTTTGGTTTTTGAGACAGGGTTTCTCTGTAGTTTTTGGAGCCCGTCTGGGACAATCTCTGTAGACAAGGCTGGCCTCAAACTCACAGAGATCCACCTGCCTCTGCCTTTCCGAGTGCTGGGATTAAAGGCATGTGCCACCACCGCCCAGCCACTATAAAAAAAAAATTTTTTTTTTTTAAAGTAAAACAATAGCAACAACAAAAAACTAAGTTCCCAGGGCTGGGACACGGATCAGTTGATAGAGCACTTGCTAGTCAAGCATGAAGACTTGCGTGGATTCCACCAGGACCCACGTAAACCTGGGTGTGTTCACATCATGAAAATTTCCAGCGCTTGCCCTGCCAGTGAGATAGGACAATCCTCAGAAGCTCAGTGGACAGCTGTCCTGGTGGCCAGAGCAGCACACAAAACACTGTCTCAGACATGGAGGAAGTAAAGAACCAATAGTCAAGGATTCCTTTGACCACCACATATGAACAGTAGCATATACATGGCTACATGCACACAAACACACACAAGGTATGGGGGGGTTGTAAGAAAAAGGATCTCACCATAAAAAATGTTAAAGTATATATACATAAATGCAATACAACCTGGATGCAGGGGACAGAATGCCGCTCTAAAGGCATTGACCCTGCTAGGAATTCACCCTGTTTCCCAACTGTCTGGATGCAAAACACAACACTAATTTCTTTTTTAAAAAAAATGATTTATTCTTTTCTAATACATTACATCCTGACCACAGTTTCCACTCCCTCCACTCCACCCACAGTCACCCCACCTTCCCTTCCCCCCAGATCTACTCCTTGTTGTTTTCCCTTCAGAAAAGAGCAGGCCTCCCAAGGACATCAACCAAACATGACATAACAAGATACCATAAGTCTGGGCACAAACCCTCATATCAAGGCTGAATGAGGCAACCCAGGAGGAGGAAAATGGTTCTTAGAGCAGACAAAAGACTCAGAGACAACCCCACTTCCATTATTAAAAGTCCCACAAGAACACCAAGCTACATGTATGCAGAGGACCTAGCTCAGGCCTATGTAGGCTCTATGATTGCCACATCAGTCTTTGTGAGCCCCTATGAGCCCTCATTTGATTGTGTAGGCCATGGTTGGTTTGTTTGTTTGTTTGTTTGTTTGTTTGTTTGTTTGTTTTTATGTCCTCAACCCCTTTGGTTCCTACAATCTTCCCTCCTTCTCTTCTATGGTGTTCCCCAAGCTCTCCTAAAGCTTTCAGTTGCTTCTCCAGCAGCCTGCTTGCCTGCTGCTGTGATTCCCGCCATGATGGTGATGGTCTCACCCTCTGAAACTGTAAGCTAGCCCCCAGCTAAATGCCTTCTTTCATAAATTGCCTTGATCGTGGTGTCTTCTCACAGCAATAGAAGAGTAAGTAGGGAAGGATTACATATCTCATCAGACATTAACAACAGCTTTTTTTTTTTAAGAAAAATGTCTTATTTCTTTTTAGTAGGACTCTCTCAATCCCTGCGTTTTCATTTCATGATGTGAAAGAGAACCTTCACCTTTCCCTCTGGACCACACCTGTCACCCTAGGTCTATGGACATCGTAGTCTACCTTCATGTTCCATCCTGAGCTTCCTGCTGTCTGATCCCTGTCGTATTTGTACATAGCACTCATTACCCTCTTTCCTCAGTGCAAGCAACACGCTGGGAGTCCTTCTGTCTGGGAAACAGGTGCCATTCATATCTGCTGAGCCTGAACAGACATAACCACACATCCCCATCATCCCAGCAACAGCCTTGGATAGAAGGCCTACCATGTCCAAGAGAGGGACAGCCCTCGGCATAGGACAGGAATCACAGGAGAATAAGTTAAGCTGGGAGATCCTTATTATTGATAACTATACCCCATTGTCAAGAGGGAGTAAGAAAAGAGAAAAGTGAATGTTATTCACATCATCCTTCTCACTGGGTGGAAGAGAACAAAAGACTGAGGATGTTTTGAAGCTGCTTCACACAATGAAAACTTGTAATTAGCATTTCGTGTCCCTAAGGAGCCCACCAAGGGCTGATAAAGCCACATCAGCTACACTAAGGGGGCTTCTCCCTGTAAGTCTACTTCAAGAGGCTTAACATCGGATCTCAAGGGCATGACATATCTCTGAATTTCATGTAGGTGTCTCCCAAAGAGCAAAGGCTTCTTCCCGAGATGTGTGGTCCCGTGCAGGGCTGAGTCATTTCCACTTCCTGTCATGGAAGGAGAGAGCAGTGTTTGGCATGGAAATCTGAGAGAGTGACAGGGCATGGAAGACCCGGCTGTAGAACTCAGCCCTGTTTCCATGTGTGTGTGCACACTGCATGCGGTGGGCATCTTTCAGTTGGTTAGAATTTTGCATCCACTAATTATCTTGGTGCTAAATGGAGCATCCTTGAGCAGCATGAAGGAGATAAACTTCATCTTGATGGAGTATTTGTGGTCCATAAGATCTTAAAAGGGTTTGGAAAATTCTTAGATTTGTTTAAACTAGGATCAAACTGTATTTAATTCCACATCAGATTTGTCTGTAAGATAAACGATTTATGCAGGTCATTTACCTCCACTGAACAGCCATTTTCTTTCCTAGGAGATGTGGTTGATGGTGTAATTGCTATGCTTACCTTACAGACTCACAGGAATTAAATGAAATAATTTATGCAAAATATTTCACACATTTGTAACGTATTACATCTTTATTAACTGTTAGCCAATACCAATGTGATCACTGTTCATCCGCTCCTCTCTTCTCTCAACAAAGGGCTGAGCATCAAATAAGAAACAATATTCAGAGACACCTCACTAACTACATTGCATGCTGTAGCTTCCTGACACAATTCATTCAGCTTCTCCTTTCCTTCCTCAAACACTGTCAAGTGCAGTGTTGCTGCTGAGTGCTCTGAGCATCAAGCAGGTCACTTGCAAGGAGGAATGAGCAGTGGCAGGGGGCAGGGTGGTGAGAACAGAGAACCTGGTGTCTGCTTTAATTGATTTCCTTCAGACCAATCTCAAGGAGCTGGGGTGGAAGTGGAGTCCATTTAGTTGACTGGAAAGCTCTGCTTTTGACCTCAGAGAACCGAAGGTCTGTGAACTCATCTGGGTTTCTCAGTCTTTGGCCAGGAAAGAAAATTTCTCGCTGATTTTTCATGCCTTCAAAATGAATTAATTTTGTAAATGGAAAATTGAAGTAATTAGGTTATAGATTGAGTGACATTTACAAAGGTGAAAAGCTGGGAATTTTACATCCTTTATTAAACACTTATTAGGTATATTAAGCAATGCACAGTAATTACTTTTATTCTCCCAAATGTGATTATTCTTTTCAGGCCAGCACAAGCTCAATCTCACAGGGTCCAGTAGACCATGACGACGCAACTCCAAAATTGCCTGGTCATGCCACTGTGCTGCAGTTCTTCCCAGGGCCACCATGACTGAAGCAGGCCAGAGGGAGGCAGTGCCTCAAGCAGACCACACAAGAAGTTGGTTGGTTCTCATAGTGGTTTCCAGTTATGGGTATCCATGTATATATGTCCTTCTGCCCATAACTCATTTCAGTGAACCAACTTGTCCAACAGGAAAGTTAACTCACTGCCTCAGAGCCTACTAAACATCATTTCCTCTTCTAATGTCTCTGAGCCTAAAACTGTACATTAGTTGACATTTTATAACTGAAATAAAAGACCTGAACTAATCAGCTTAAAGAGAAGAAAGGTTTGCTTGGACTTGTCCTTGGAGATACTGAAGTCCCTGACTGATTAACCCAGCTCCTTTGGACAATGGGATTAACTGGGCACAGCAAGGATGCACGCTCTGGTAGGATACATTACAGAGATAAACCCTGCACTTCATAGCAGCCTGGAAGTGAAAAGGAGAAAAGAAAGGGGTGAAGTGTCCAGGGTACTACCATATGACCTAGTTTCCTCAAATAAGACTCTACCCCTTAAAGCCCCCACCATCATCAGAAAACAGGCTAGTATCATTTGGGGGAACATTTTAGAACTGAACTATAGCAAGCAGTGAGAATATTGGATCCAGCAATTCGCCTTTGTGATGCTTGCATTCCAGAATGGAAACCAGAAAGCAAACAAAATAAGCAAGATATATCAGTAAGTCCAAAGGTAATTATTATGACATAAAGAGATAATTAGACAGAGAGCGCTCCTTTCATATATATCTCTGGGGGTGAGGGAGTCCGCCAAGCAGCTGCTGGACAAGAGCAGTTCAGATGAAGGAAATAACAGGTGCAAAGGCCTGGGGCAGCCCAGACCTTCTCAGGCTCATCAAACTGGAGTGACGGCATGGAGCTTGGCCAGAGAGTCCTGAGAGAAGGGTGATGGGCAGTCATAGCAAGGAATTGTTGGCCTGTCTGAGTGGGCAAAAAGCAATGTAGAATCTCAGAATAGAGGAGCTCACAGCAAAACCCAGATATCAGAGGAATCCTGCACAGAGGTTGGAGAAATCATTCGCTACTGCTGTGAGCATAACCCCTGTCTGTGACTCCTAAGAGACATGATAGACAACACTTGAGTCTCAACTGTAGACTTTTGAGGTCTAGAAAAGACAAGGCATGATGGAGAAAAGCATCTGCCATGGGATGGGGTCCACCTCCAAAGTACTGACGGTGGCTGAGACCCAAGATTCCATGACCCTGACCTGGTATTGGGCCACTGAGTGCTTCCAAGCCTCAATTTCTATATCTAAAAAGATTAACGACTACAAATTTATAGGAGTAGATGAGTTTAAACTGTCTGCAATGAACTCAGTATTCAACAGATGCTGCCTTGCTTAGTTTTTAAGCGACTCCTTTCTCCATGTGAGTATGTGACCCTCACCTCCAAGTCTACATCTGTGCACTGGATCCTTGCCTCCCATCTCACAGCCCCCTGCCATGTTCCATCATGACACTGAAATCCCAAATCTCTTCCTCTGATTGCTGATGTTCAATGGCTCTCCCTGTGATCTGGTGACCTGTAAGACTTTAGACAAAATCTACAGATATTTTCATCAGTCATCTGGGGATGATGTCATGAGCTTTTAATATGCAGAAGGCAGAAATATGGATACATATCACACAGTGGCAACAGAGCCTTGTCAAAAAATTATCTCTCCCCTGAAGCCAAATATGCAGCAAATGAGACACTCTGCTCCACCCTAATGATCTCGTGAAGCCCTGGCCTTCATGCCGTTGGTACTGACACACCTACTCCCAAATCTACTCTACAAACAACCCCCCTCACAGTCTCTCTCCACAACTCTGACTCAGCTCCTAACACAATGGTTACATCACCACGTGAGTGGGAGATGGCCAAGTCAGTCTCTTCCTGGGACATTTTCCCACACCACATCTATTGAAACTCTATAGTAATATTCTAGGAGGTTGAGAGCCAATGAAAAGTTCTTTGCCATGGCCCTTAAAACACGTCTTATGGTTAAGTCCTGAGTGAATAAAATAAGATAGAATCAGCTGGTACAACTTCTTATAATTATTTTCAGAGATAATATTACAAGAAAAATGCAACACATTTTAATCTCTCACAGATCTAGGACCTGTTGATACTGCTAAGATGGTTGGCCACCAAGCCCCAAGAATTAGCCTGTCTCTGCCTTGCTGGGGCTTGGATGTCAAGCTTGGTCTACCACACTCGGTTTTTTTACAAGAGCTCTGGGCATTCAGCTCATGTCCTCATGATTGTACAGCAATAACTTTACGCACTGAGCCATCTCCCCAGTCATGACACCGCACTTTTCTGTCAGCCTGTCCAGAACGGTCAACATTCCCTCCCTCTAGGGAAATGTGCTAGTACCATGAATCTCCCTTGTCTGTTCATTTTTGAGTGAGTGTGTGTGTGTGTGTGCATGTGTGTGTGCATGTGTGTGTGTGCACACTTTGTGTGCACATACATATGGAAGCCAGAGGACAAACGCCATCCCTGGGGAGCTGTCCACACTGCTTTCAAGACAGAGTCTTGCATAGTACAGTTGACTCTCTGGCCAGTGAGCCCCAGTTTCCACGTTACTTAGTGCCCAGCACTGATAATAAAAAGTGCACACCACCATACCTGGCTTATTCTAAGGTTTCTGAAGATCGAACTCAGATCCACATGCTTGCATGGCAAGCACTTCCATAATAGGCCTCTTTCCATCCCACAGTTCAATCATATATAAAATAAAACTATAGACTGGCCTGTTCAAACAGCATCTTTTATCATAACTAAGGAAAACTGTAAGTATCCATTCTTCAACTCCATCAAAGACCCCAGAAGGATATAATATTATCTAAGTTAACAGGAAGTACATTGTAAGCAACTTTCAAAACTCTAGAATTAACAGAGACATTACAGTTTAAAATGAACTGTATAAACATAAAACCTTAAACAGGAGCAGAAATACATATGCATACAACAAAATTGACCTTAGATTTTTATCAATAAACCAAGATCTATACCAATGCAAAGCAGTAATCTCTGTAGCCTATCCCCCTTTAAATGGAAACCAACATTTATAAACAATCATTTAGGGAATTTGAGTATTGGTCTCTTTACTACTTTCTGCTGATTGAGGGTGCTGTTAATCAGGATTTCATGGGGTATCCTGTACAGTAGGTCTATCTCAGTCAGCAGTCCTAAAGCTGTCATAGATGTTGGACCATCTGGGTCATTGCATCAGGAGGTCTTGCTTGGTCAAGCTGTATTAACCAGTAAGGAATCCACAGCTTTTTATCCTCAGTGAAAACAAAAGCAGAACCTCTTTTCCAAAGCAACATATCCTTAGACCCAAATTTTGAGGTCAAGATAGATTTAAAACATATGTGCTGGGTTAGCTTAGCAGTCTATACAATAAAATGACTCTCTGTACTTAGCACATTTACAGTCAAAAAATTAAAAGAAAACACAATGATATATATAATCCAGAACCTCTGTGTATTTTCCATCTTTATGCAGCTTATTCTTGTTTAAACTCTACTACTTTTTAATTTTTATTTATTATCTTTACTCCTTTAATCTATGACTGTCGCATAGTCTGTCTCTTTAAAGATTTTGTTTTATTTTTTTTAAAATATTTCTTTTTATAACTGTCTATACTCTTTTTCTTCTCTCTCTTTCAAGCCTATGTACATTTTTTTAAACACACTGTGACCTGTTCAGAGGTTTATTTTTGTCTGAGTCTGTCTTCATTACATATCAATAATCATTTTCTGACCAAGACAGCTTTTAAAATGGTAAGTAGCTCAATCACAGTGCCCTGGATGCTAGCTCCGCCTCTCTCAGCTTTTCAGTATGGTGGAGTTACCTTTACCACCTGCTCTGAAACTGCCAGGTGGGAGCTGTCCTCACTCCTCAATTCTGGGAAGCAGTTGGCCCATGCTGCCACCAAGTAACTTGCAGCATGTTGCCCACAAACCCTGTTCAAGTGCTCTGCCTCCTGAAAGAGCCAGAACTGTTCATGCAACGAGGGCAAACCAGGAAACCTTCTTAAAGGAGCCATGCAGTTTTTGCTGTTGCCTCTGAGTCAGGAAGCCTTCTCTTAAAGGAATTGTGCCTCTTCTTGTTTCTAGCAAACAGAGCCCATACAAGAAAATGCTGCTACCATGAAGTCATGCTTAACTCTGTTCTTTGGTTTGTGTGTGTGTGTGTGTGTGTGTGTGTGTGTGTGTGTGTGTGTGTGTGTGTGTCTAGAATTCCTTCCCAAGCTCTCTCAGTTTTATGTGGATATAGTTGCCCCACAGTAGACATCATTTGGTAAACAGAGACTGTTCACTTTCTTCCCAGCTGCTCAGACCCGAATATTCACATAGAAACAATGTTAATTATAGCACTGCTTAGGCAATAGCTTAGGCATATTCCTGGATAACTCTTCTATTTTAAATTATCCCATTTCTATTAATCTGTGTATTTTCATGAGGCTGTGGCTTACTGGAAAGATCCCGGGTCCTTTTCCTTCCACGGCTACATGGCATCTCCTGACTCTGCCTACAAATATATATTTGTTCAGATTTCCTGCCTAGCTTTATTCTGCCCTGCCATAGACCAAAGCAGCTTCTCTATTCATTATAAGAAGGAATCCCACATCACTATCATATCCAGGGGTGGAGCCTCATCCCACACATTCACACACATAAAAAATATTCTTAAAAATTAATCAGAGGATCATTGCATGGTGTGTAGAAAGGACAAACATCTATGTTACCTCTCCTATTACCTTCTAGAGTAGTGGTTCTCCATCCTTCGTAATGCTGTGACCCTTTAATACAGTTCCTCATGTTGTGGTGACCCCCAAACATAAAATTATTTTCATTGCTACTTCATTACTGTAGTTTTACTACTGTTATGAACTGCAATTTAAATACCTGTGTTTTCTAGTGGTCTAAAGCAACCCCTGTGAAGGGTTGTTTGACTCCCCAAAGGGGTTGCCACCCACAGGTTGGGAACCACATTCTGAAAGCTTCTATGTTATGGCTTTGAAGTAGTTATTATCTGTCCAGCCCTTTTCTAGCCCCTCTCAACCACAACTCTTCCTTGTCCAACCTTGGTTTCCTCGCCTGCCAAGTCAAGAAAACAGCATCCATTTTCCTATGAGCAGTTGCTGTGGGAGTTTAGCACATGACTGGCATCAGTAAATGTCAGTTTGCCCTCTCTATTTAGATGTTTTCTTTTACCTCTGCCTAAGGAACATTGTCATTTTCTTAGTGCCGTTAATTTTAACTAATTCTTAGAAAAAAAAAATTCCTTTGATTGAACAAATTTATATCAATGTGTTCCTGGTGAATATCAGTCATTAATTCTCCAAAAGGCATCTGATATGTTTTTATGGTTTATTAGTAACCTAAAACGATTCAGCAGTTTGTTAAGTTTGTGCATTTCCAACAGTTCAACAGAGTAAAGTGGAAAAATATAGATTCGTGTTGATGAGAAATCAGCCTCCAGGGACCAGCTGCTCCCTGCTCTTTGCATTTCTCAGCTTCTCCTTCTACTCCTGAGATTGGAGATGTTTGGAGCTTTGCACATGACTCCCAGCCTTGGGAGCCAAAGCTGCCCATGTTAGTCTAGTCTGTTCTGGCCTCAAAACACATCCCCTGTCACCATGCCTCAAACACACACACACACTAATACATCAGTGGACTCAGATCCTGTGTCCCGCTCTCTCCCTCATGTACAGTAAGCTCAAGTGACCATGAACAGAGCCAAACTTGCGCACAGTGTTTCAACAAAGAGGCATGCCGCCACAGCTACCTTGAATATGTGAAGACTCCTGCTTCTTTTGTCTCCTCTCAGATAACCCAGAAAACATGGTTCAGCTCCCACAATGACAACTCCCTCAACAACTTGACTTTTCTTCTGATCATGCCTTCATGGACTCCTCATGAGCAAACTTGGACCTATCCCCGACCTGTCACTGAGTATCTTTGCTATTTTCTCCACCGAATCTTCAATGTTAATTTCTAACAAAATGGGTAAAGACTTTTCCTTCCTCTGAGCAGGGTGAGCTGAGCTTGCAGTAGGTGGGTGCCAGGGCAGCACCCAGAGCCTCTGGAGGTAAAAAGTCTTCAGTGAGTTGAATGCTGGATACACCCCATCTCCTGAAGGAGTGGAACATTGGCGCGTTGTCCCAGTTCCCAACCTCAAGTTCAGAGTACAGAACAGGGTGTACGCATTCTGCTTGGAGCCCATGCACACCACAACAGCGGTTTTCCTGTGAGTGCATCTTTCTTTATTTTAATTACATGTGCTTCTCCACTGGAGGAGGAAAGCAAGTGTGGAGGAGGTTAGAGGGCGGCTTGCAGGAACTGCGTCCGTTTTTCCCCCTTATACAGTGTTGGCTCCAAGAATCAAACTCAGGTCCTCAGCCTTGGCAGAAAGTGCCTTTTCCTCTCCAGCCATCTTGCTAGCCCTTAGATGAACCTTAACATTCTCATGCACTAACCTGTCTATCTTCTTCTGCTTAATGGTTTTCCCAAACCAGGCAAAAATAAAAAGAGTGAAATCGGTATTTCTAAGACAGAGTTCAGATAAATCAGACGGGTAAGAGAAGCAAAACCTGCATGCAGTTCAGTGCTTCCAATGGCCCTGACAGTCACTGTCTGTCAAAGTCATGGGCAACAGAAGGCCTCTGCCAGCCCCTACCCAGCCTGTCCTCCTGAGGCTGTGGCTATCCCTCCCTCCACAGCATGCAGAAGTCTCAACCACCAGGCCAGGAAGCAATGGCTCTCCTCTCTGCTCCTTGAAATCACAAGCTGCAGTGGACACCATGGGGCGTGGAGAAGCACAGAAATCAATCCCACGCATGCAGTGCAGTCTATAGGAAACCTTTACACACAGCCGAGTCAGAGAAAATGGATTTATTGCTGGCAGCTTGCTAGCAGATAAAATTATATTATTTTTGAGTAGAACAGGGGAAATGAGGCAGAGGTGGGGGCTGGAGGAGACTACATCCTATTTCTAATCTACCCTGCACTGCCTTCTCCAAGGCCTATGCAGAGGACCAGCTGCCCCCAAGGACCCTGACACTGAAGTGCATGCCGATAAGTCAAAAGCGTAAGAGGGTGGTGGCGGTGGAACATTTTGTAAAAAGATACTGGGGAGGCATTGGACATTGTCAAAGGTCACTCTCTGGACGAGCTGCTAATCAAATGTCCTCGTCCCTGGAGTCCTGGTGTGGAGTAGCCCTCCCCCCAGGGCCTGCCACTTTCTGCCCACAGGCGATCCCTCTGAGACCTTCAAGCAGGGAGAAGAGCCCAGGCAGGCAGGCCTGTCACTTCAGAGGGAGTGCAGACGCCCTGCAGTGATGTCACCAGCCACAGTGGCTCTGAGATGTCAGGTACCAGCAGCACCATCCATCAGTGAGCTGGAAATGTGACAGTCTGCACGCACAGTGGAGACAAGCAGAGCCCCGTGGATTTGTCAGGCAGGAGGAAAATGAGGGCCAGAGAACTGTTTCCACAGAGGTGCTGGCCAATACCGAGCTGGGAGGAGGCAATGGACCTGGGTTTAGATGGAGTTATAACCACGAATCCTCAGCCCTAACACACAGCCTGCCTTGAGAGAACAGAAGAAACACACACACACACACACACATGACCATAAAAAAGGAAAGAAAATTAAAGCAAAAATACGTTCACCAGCAGAGTGGGGGAAAAATGAAAATTTCCATAATTTCCAACAGGCAAATGTAGGGAAATGGGCACTTTGGGTGGCCGATTTAGTGCAGCATTGACCATTCTGAGCAGATTTGGAGATGGTTACAGTAACGGGGAATGTAGATTGGGAGATGCCCAGGGCATCAGTCAAGCACACTCATGCTAAGTTGACAGAGATTTCTGTCCGATCCAGTCCTGCAGTCATTCAGTCCCAAAGAAATACACAGAGGTCTACATTAATCATAAACTAGTTGGCCTATTAGCCCAGGCTTCTTATTAACTCATATATCTTACATCTTAGCCCATAATGCTTGTCTGTGTTGGCCACATGGCTTGGTACCTTTATCAGTGAGGCGTTCTCATCTTGCTTCCTCTGTGTCTGGGCGATGACGACAGACTGACTCTTTCTTCTTCCCAGAATTCTCCTGTTCTGGTTGCCCCACCTCTACTTCCTGCCTAGTTACCCCACCTATACTTCCTGCCTAGCTACTAGCCGATCAGTGTTTTATTTAAATACAAGTGACAAATCTTTACAAAGTACAAGACTATTACAAAGACAAGAGCATTGAAGGTGCTTCCAAAGGGGGAAAAGACCATCCCTGAATGCAGGGAACACATTCAGCAGGCTGGGTATCCAGACAGAAACGGGGGATGGTGAGCTAGTCAGCATGCTGTTGGCGTCATCCCTCCCTAGCAAGTACATCCTGAATGTCAGAGGCCAGCTTCTCCAGCCTTTCACACAGATTCACACCAGCCACTCTCCAGGAAGTCACGAGCTCTTCAGTTTGGGAAGAAACTGCTTCACTGATTCTCCTTGTTCTCAGGCTTTCGTTTCATGGATAAACAGTGACTGGACTCTGTCTTTCCAGCATGTGGAAAGACACTGTGGGATTACCCAGCCTTCAGTGATGCTTGTATGCCAATCAAATGAATCCCCTTTAAAAATATGCATATAATAAGTCTATATATCACCTTCCAGGGACAAGATCCCTAATTCATTGTTTAATATAAAGCAGTCAGCCCTAACCATGAAAACATAATCTACAAAAATGGACATAGCATAGGGAGGGACTGGAGGGGGAAAGAGAAGACAGTAGGTGATGCAATTATCATTCAATTAAACTGCATAAAATTTTAAAGTGGTAAACTTACAGCAAAAACATACATCCTGTAACTCATACTACATATACTATACTGTGTATGCATATACATAAGAGAGTTGTGGCTAATATAAGCATATTATAATACAGTATTTACATATAGTATTATGTATTATATATATAAGACAGTATATATATGTATATATAATACAGTCTATTGGTGTTCAGAGAATCAAAATTATCATGGCTAATAATTTTCAAAGTGTTTATTAGTAGGCGAAAGAAGCTGTTAAAAATTCACCTTGTAGAAATGTGCATAAAAAGGGTAAAAGTGAATGTCTGCTGTCATGGAAGAGTGAACTAAGTCACGTGACATTAACATAAAGAAACAATGGCACAAAGAGAAATTCACATCTGAAGCAGAAAGATGAACGGCTGGACAGCAGGAGCACGTGACCCTGGTGTGTCACGGATGTACTTGTGTGTGCTTGCATGTAGGACTCTAGAAAAGGAGCGAAGGCTCAGAAAGGCTCAGATCAGAACATAGCTGCCGCTGTCCTCTGTCCTTGGGGAGTGCGACTGAGAAGCCCTTCCTTTCATTTCCACGGTTCAAGTTTGTAGAAGAATAGCATTGAAAGCGAGCCAGGCCTGGCGGCACAGGTCTTCACCCCAGATACATGGGAGGCTAAGTCAGGAAGACTGCAAGTTCAAAGCCTGCATAGACCACAGAGTGAGGACAAGGCCAGGCTGTGCTATCTCAGTTTTGTAAATTGATGGCTCTGTTTTGTGGTTTGGTTTGGCTTGGTTTGGTTTGGTTTGGTAACGCATTGTGTTTTAGTTGGATTCTAGCAGGATTCTGGGAGATGAATCATTCACAACAGCAAGGCTGAGTGGTGAACTAGGGAAAGTGGCCAGCAGGAGTGAGAGGGAGCAAGTCGAGGTGTACATGAAAAACAGTACATGCATCTGTGGAAATGTCATGATGAAACCGTACTGTGATGACTAATATGTGTGAATAAGAACAAAATAAATACAAAGGGGGCTGGGCTGGGCCACGGCTTCGTGGTTAAGAGCCTAGGTTCGGTTCCCAGCACCCACATGGCAGCTCATAACCACCTCTAATTCTAACTCTAGGGGATCTGACCAGCATTTCTGGCTTCCGTGTGTGGAAAGGTGCTGCACACACGTGGTGCACAGGCACATATTCAGGCAAAACACCCATACACATAACATAAAACTAAATTTTAAAGTATAGCAGATTATCATTCAGTAGTAGAGCTCTTGCCTAGCATGTGCAAAGTCCCAGAGTCAACTCCCAGGAGTGAATAATAATAATTATTATTATAATAATGGAAAAATTAAAAGCTAAACAAGAAAGGCTAGAAATTTAGGGGGAAAAAAGAGGAGAATACAGATTACTAAACACACATGTTCTCATTGCTTCTGGGGTGTTGGGAGACAGCCGCTTGCATACAGACCCAGTCAATGGAAACTCTCCGGAAGGCAACCTTGGTGACATGTGTGATTTCTTAGAAGTGTCGATGTCCCTGGGTACACCAAAAGTACTTCTAAGGGACAATCATAGATTCATACAAGAGAATACCATGCCCACATGACTTACAACAGTGAGGTTTTAACAATGTATTACAGGGGTTGGGTGCAGCCCAGTACTAGAATACCAGCTTAGCATGTACAAGGCCCAGGGCTCAACTCCCTAGCATCGCACGCACAAGAAATAAAGATGCTAATTCCTTCACGGCCCTTCCTGCCCACTTGGTACATCTCGCAAGGTCCAGATGCAGAGGTGATCTCCTGGTACTTGTGCATACATACCTGTGTTCCGGCAGCATCTGTGAGGATAGCAAACCGTATGCTGTCCATCCTCTGAGGCTGACTGCACTGCAGACATAAGTCACGCTTATGTGTGGAACCAAAGACACGCGGCCTGTAGACATGGGCAGTGTCTGCAGAAACAGCTCCCATGCCTGCCTCTCCCCTAAGTTCCTAAGCAAGTCTAGCTCCAGGAAGAGTGGATTGGGCTGTGATAACTAACACCCACCTCCTCTCCAACCAAGGAAACATCTCAGGGCCAATCAGCCCAGCGGTAGAGGCTCATCTCACCCCCACCCCACGCACAATCTAGGCTGGCGCAGTCCACACAAGTTTGTCCTTCCTTGACTCCAACTTATAAGCTCTGCAGGAGCTACTCTGTCAGGTCCATGCTTAAAGAAACATACCTACTGTCGAGGCTGAGGGCTTGGCTTAGTTGGCAGTGTTTGCCAAGTACACACCAAGCCCTAGGTTTGATCCCCAGCACAATAAAACAAGACATAATAGTGTACATTTATTTACCCAAATCATGAAAGGTAGAAGCAGGAGGCTCAGGAGTACAAGGTCTTCCTTGACCACATAGGAAGTTGAGGGCTAGCCTGGGATACATGAAAAAATGGCCACTATTAGTTTTGGGGATAGCTCAATTGGTAAGTACCCACCACACAAGCATAAGAGTATGAGTGTGGATCCCTAGTACCCATAAAAAGCTGGAAGATGCCATGGCTTCTGTAACCCTAGGGCTGGGAAAACAGAGAGGTGCTTCCCAGAGCTTGCTAGGCAACCAGCCTAGCCAATCAGCGACCTTCAAGTGCAGAGAGCTCATCTCAAAAAAGACAGACCCAGGAGCCATCCTGATCTGATGGTCAGTGCCTTCATCCAGCGCCACTCAGAGGGGAAGGTTAATCAGGTGCATGAGGCTCAAGGGCGATAGAGCTGGGTTTTGAGCATAGGCAGCCGGGCTCTGAGTCCCCAGTGCATCCGGACAGATGTGCACCACACCAGCTTTTCTGTAGCCATGTGACAACGTGTAACCAGGGTTTCTGTGCACACATCTGGTGAGCTAGGAGCAAAAGTTGACCACTGTCATTAAACTTCTAAGCTTCAAAACAAGAAAAGGTCTCTGGCCCCGCAGACATCTGGGACTATCCATCCCTCAGTGGTACTGTCAGCTCATCCTCATGCAAGGTGGCCTCTGTGCTTCTTCACCAAAAAGGAACTGCATCCTGATCCATCTTCAAGCTGTGATGGGCTCCAGGAAAGGAGGAGAGGACCAGAGATCTGGAGCACCCCTGGCATGACCCTGCCTCAGAGCCACGTGAGCAGGATAGGGAATTCTGGTGATCTTCACACCCCAGTCAGAATCTACTGAGGAGAGGTCACTTTGACCTCTAGACACCAGGAAGTACTCTACGGCTTCTTCAGAGCATGACCTTTAGTGAGGGTTCATTCAGTCCCTGCTTGTGCTCCATCACTTACTTCTTACCGCACAAGACAGGTAGCAAATATTATTTATCTCTCCTTCAGATTTTAATCAAGCCAATTAAACCAAGACAATGAACCTGAAAACCATGAGCTGTTTCCTTCTCTTTTAAAGAATTGTAAGACTGTCCAGTTTATGGAACAGACATTTGGTGCCCTCCTCCGTGTATGTTGAAACGGCATTCTGTTTTTTTTTTTTGTTTTTTTGGTTTTTAGAGACAGGGTTTCTCTGCAGCTTTGGAGCCTGTCCTGGAACTAGCTCTTGTAGACCAGGCTGGTCTCGAACTCACAGAGATCCGCCTGCCTCTGCCTCCCGAGTGCTGGGTGAAACGGCATTCTGAAACCTTCCTTAGACATCTTGTGATTTTTACTGGCAAACTTGGTTTATGTCATGGAGGCCACTCATTGTCAGAGTTTTTAACTGTGTGCTATGGGACAAAGGTGCAAGATCCCACCATGTCAGACCAGGAAAGGTGTTTCCAGAGGGGCCGTTGCAACTGTCGTGAGCACAGAAAGTCATGCCTGAAAAACAGGACTTTGCCAAACAAACTCTGGTCATGCTCCATTTGGACGGTCTCAGATGCATGAGCACATGTGCTAGGTTTCTGTCACTGATGGCCCATCCGGAGAGGGCCGAGGTGGCTCCCAACCCCATCCCCTGGCCCCTCTCCCCTCCATGTCCAATTTATTTTAAGTCAAAACAAATTATTACTCTTGCAGAATATAAAAGCTTTCAAATGCATCTGTCCTTGGTGTCTCTAAGCTGTTAAAAAAATCATGCAATTACTCACTTGGCATATGCCCCAGAACTAAATTCAGGAAGCATTTCAGAGCTTCCCATCCCAATACAAGCCTTCAAGACAGAGCTGGTGAACAGCCTCCGACTCTGCAGTTACCCTAAGCGGAGCTGCCAAGAGAATGACCCTTTGGGCCCCTTCATGCCCTACTTGGCTGGCCTTACTTCCCCAAGTGGCTTCCAGGAAGTTGCCAGCAGGCTACTGGAGGCTGAAGGATGCCTGAAGGTCAGAGCTGGTCACATCTTCCAGAGGAAGGAGCAATGCAGAAGCCAGAAGAGAGGTCCTGGATAATGGATTAAGGATGAGTCAACCCAGAGGCACTTCCAGGAACAGAGTCCAACTTCCTGTCTCCTGTTAGCAAGCACCATCTCTACAGAGGCACTGCGTGAGGGCATGGTGACCTCACACATGTTCTGCGCCCAAAAATATTTGTCCTGAATGCTTTGCCAACTCCTCTCAATCCATAATAAGCTGAACTTTAAATCAGTTTCTTGTTCAGTGTGACAAGAGGAAATCAATCCAAAAGTCCTCCTTACAAATCTGTGTTGACTTACAGCCTTTCTTGGGGTTGCTCAGCTCACACCCAGAGCACAGAGATCTTCCCATCTGGACAAACTGATGAGTCCACCAGAGCCACTCTGGAATCTTCTGCACTGTTCTGGTAAACTAGAAAATGCTACTGAAGAACTGCCAGCCATAGCCTTTGACAAAAAAACCAGAGATATTCCCTGAGGCCTGGAAAGAGACAAGCACGGGGTTCATATGGCAAGGGAAGGAGAGAGCTAGGAGATAGCTTGGTGGGCAGAGAGACTGGCATAGAAGCATCAGGAACTGAGTTCAGATGCCTTGTTCTCACAGAAAACAAAAGACCCCACAGAGGGCATGGGGTGGGGTGGGAGCATGCCTGTAAGCTCCGTGCTCACGGTGAGGAGTGAGGCAGAGGCAGGGCAGAGGCAGGTGGATGCCCTGGGGCGCTCTAGCCAGACAGTCTAGCAGGACACATGAGCGCCGGGTTCAATGAGAATCCCTGTCTCAAAACAAAGTGAGAAGCAACAACAAAATGAATCTTGGCCTCTATGCATAAGTGCACATATGTACATATACATATGTATGTATGTATACATATACATATATATCATACACATGCACACATTTACACCCACACACATATACACCACACTCACACACATACATCCACTACTCATACATGTGCATATCACACACACTAACACAAAAACAACACACACACTTGTAAACCACACATACACATTTACCATACACACACTCTAACACAAATATACACAATATATACATACAAAAACACAACACACACATATTTATAGACACACACAATGTATACACCACACAATACAACATACACACTTACACATAAGTATACCATACTCACATACTCATACAACACACACATACATACACATAGTCACACATACACAACATAAACTCACATAGTCACATACACAAACAAATAACATACATATAAATATATATCACACAATATACATAGAAACACCACACACTCACACATATATGTACCACACACACAGTACACAAACTCATTCACATATATACACCACACGCACATACACCACACTCACACACACAGATATCACACACCACACACACTCATACCACATACACCTTCCACAAACACAATACATATACACATTCACTTTCTCTCCTACACACACACACACACACACACACAGAGAGAGAGAGAGACACACACGCACACTTTTCCTGTATTTCTGAAAAGACCTTCATGAACCTGTGAGAACATTATAAATAGCAACACCCCTTTAAGTGAGGGAGGGCGAGCAATCTCCCTTCTGACGGTGACACTTGTGCTCAGAGAGGACATAAGGTCCCCACATGCAGGGATCCAGAAGACACCCAAAGCAACATTAGAAACCACGCTAAACCACCCCTAAAGCCATGGTGAGAGATAAAATAGACACAGCACTGTGAGAAAGAGAAATCTCACAGGTCAGACTAGCGAGGGAAGACTACGTGTACAAGGTCTCTATTCTAAAGACAAAATACGTAAAAATAATGAAACATCAGACTCTTGTCTGAGGTCATATTCTCATATGCCCTTGAAATCACCAACATGTCTAAGAAAATAAGTGGATGTTTCCAAAGTGCTGGTGGATTGTTTGGGAAGTTTAGTCGACAGCAAATGTTCTCCTGAAGTTGGTTTTCCGTGGATTTCCTAACCAAGCTCACCACTTGTGTAGTGCAAAGGCAAACATCATACCAGCCTGCATGGGTTGTTACAGATTCCTAACTGGCACACTGCAAAGCCATCAGCGTCCCTAACATGAAGAGGAGTCTGGCAGTCTCTTCAAAGACAAGCACCGGAGGGGAAGTCCACTCCTGAGAAATCTTTGAGAAGGGGTCCAGAGACACATGTGACAGCAGTGTCATACAGTCAACAGTGATAGCAAAGGCACTGTGTGCCAGCCAGGATTCGCCAGGGAGGTAGAACCAATAGGATAGAAAGAACACGATAGAGGAGAGATGGGTAGACAGAGAGATGATAGATAGATAGATAGATAGATAGATAGATAGATAGATAGATAGATAGATAGATAGATAGATAGATAGATTGATAGATGATAGATGGATAGATAGATATCGATAGGTAGATAGATAGATAGATAGATAGATAGATAGATAGATAGATAGATAGACAGACAGACAGATAGATAATAGAGGGTAGATGGAAACACTCATATATACATACATGTATACATCTGTACAGAGAACAATATGAAGTGGGTTCTTGTCCTAGGATCTCATTGAGGATGGCAGAGACAGGCTCCAGAGAAGCCAACAAGCCACGCCCTTCTATGGCTAGCCTCCAGCTACACAGTACTGACCTTGTCCATGACCTAAAAGGAATCTTGAGGAACCCCATTCTTCCAGATAAATTACATTATAATCATCTTTAAATAAATACTTCCAGAAACATCAATCTGCTTCAAATACAAAGAAAATTTATTCAGACATCTGAATAATGAAATCCTAGTCCTGCCTGACAAAAGAACTTGCTGTCTTTAGACTGAAGAGACAGGCCAGTTGGTGAAGGGCCTACTGCCCACGCATGAGGACTTGACCAGTGCTAGCACCAGCATGAAAAACTGGATGTGGTGACACACGCGTGCAGCCCAGTGCTGGTGACACACACATGCAGCTCCAGTGTTGGTGACACACACATGCAGCCCAGTGCTGGTGACACACACATGCAGCCCAGTGCTGGTGACACACACGTGCAGCCCAGTGCTGGTGACACACATGTGCAGCCCAGAGCTGGTGACACACACGTGCAGCCCAGTGTTGGAAAGCCAGAAACATCCCTGGGGGCTTGATAACCAACCAGCCCCGCCTAATTGGTGAGCCTCAAGATGAGAGATCCTGCCCCACAGCATCTCTGAGGATGAGAGCCAGGTCTGTCCGCTGCCTTCCACATGCACCTGCACACACTTGAACATACACTTCAATCTTAAATGAAAGTGCATTTCCAAACTCTCCACCAGCAGCAGCTCTGCTCCTGCTCAGTGACGGCCTCACAGGGCATGGATCAAGGAGAGGGGCTAACACAGCTCTGGGCCTTCCCTTCAGGCGTTTCTTTAACAGTGTTGTGAGGACTGAAGAATGGTAATGAGGGAGAGAGAGAACATGTGTGTGCATGTGCGTGTGTAGGCACACATGTGTGGATGCATTTGTCTTGTTAGGGTTTCTATTGCTGTGAAGAGACACCATGGCCATGACAACTCTTATAAAGGAAAACATTTAACTGGGGTGGCAGCTTACGGTTTCAGATGTGCAGTCGGTTATCATCATGGCCAGACATGTTGGCACACAGGCAGACAATGGTGCTGGAGAAGGAGCTGAGAGTTGTGTATACAGTCAGCAGGAGAGAGAGGGGGAGAGAGAGAGAGACACAGAGACATAGAGACAGAGAGTCACAGAGAGAGAGACAGAGAGACAGAGACAGAGACAGAGAGAGAGAGAGACTGAGCCTGACTTGAGCACTTGAAAGCCCAAAGCCTACCCTAGTGGCACACTTTCTCCAACAAAGCGACACCAATTCCTACAAGGCCACACTGCCACACCTCTTCATCCCTGTCAAATAGGGCCACTCCCAAATGACTAAGACTCCAAATCTATGAGCCCACAGGGGCCATTTCCATACAATCCACCACATAAGACCTTCATTTAATGCGGGCTTTACAGCTTCAGAGGTTTAGTCCATTATCATCATGGCAAGGGAACATGGCAGCATGCAGGCAGGTACTAGAGAGTAGTAGCTGATAGCTATACTCTGCATTCATAGGCAGAGAGAGAGAGAGAGAGAGAGAGAGAGAGAGAGAGAGAGAGAGAGACTAGGCCTGGCTCAGACTTTTGAAATATCAAAGCCCACCCACAGTGATACACAAGGCCACACCTCCTAACCCTAGTAATCCTTTCAAACAGTTTCACTCCCTGGTGACTAGCCATTCAAATATACCAGTCTATGAGAGCCATTCTTATGCACACCACCAGAACATACACATGCATGTGCATACATGTGTGTGCAAGTGTGCATGCTTGTGTGTGTGTGCATGTGTGTGTGTGTGTGTGTAGGGAGACGGCCTGAGAAGATAATCTTAACATTAAATGTCAATGCTCTCTCTTGCTTTTATTCAGAGAACACAGAAAAAGAAAAGAAAGAATTACAGATTATAAACCACAAGATCTTCATTGAAACACTGTGCAAAATTTGCACACTTTATTGAATCTATTACCCCTTATTATTGCAATTTTCATTTCCCTAAAGCAATAATTGAGACCGCTAAGACTACATTAGGGACCTAAATGTCAGAATCCCCACTCTCTGAAATGGTGCTACAACCTTCAGGTTTTTACTTAAAATCCTTCTCCTGTTAAAATTCTGGCAATTCAGAAAAACCATGCAAGTCACTGCCTGTGAGTGACTGACATGCGTAGGGTCCACTCCACTCCAGAGATTTCACTCAGTCAAGCCCTCACCGTGAGAGCATGGATGCCAAGCGTAGGATGAGATGGATCAGATGGGTAGTTCTGAAGTCTGAGTTTTAGAGAGGATTACCATGCTGAGGGTCGCGAAGGACAGCGTCACCTGGCACAAGATTAATGAGCAAACCATTCGGGGTCTGTGTAAGAGATACACATGTACACACATGGACAGACACGTCCTCATCATAAAGACTCCACTATTGCCTTTATAGGCCAGAAGTAGCTTATGACTCAAACACAAACTCTCTGTCTCTGTCTCTGTCTCTCTCTGTCTCTGTCTCTCTCTGTCTCTGTCTCTCTCTCTCTCTCTCTCTCTCTCTCTGTCTGTCTGTCTGTCTCTCTCTCTCTCTCTCTCTCTCTCTCTCTCTCTCTCTCTCACACACACACACACATGCACACCACTGGTTATCAGCTGGCCTTCTAATTTTAGCTGTATGGCATCAGCATCAAAATCACCAGGGGGTCACTCAGGGCAATTTGCTCCTCCTGCGGGGTCCGCACACAATCCCTCTTATCCCCTATCTGGGAAGCACTTTCTCGCAGACCAAGGATATTAACTGCTGCTTTTTCGGTATGTGCTTAGCACTTAAGAGAAGCGTTATTTGACTGATAAATCTCCACTCATGTAGCTTTAATTGTGTCAGCCTTCCATGTCTGTGTTTCTGCATGAGAAAATCCAACTACCTTAGTTCGAAAACACTTGGAAAAAAATTCTGGGCGTACAATTTATTCCCGTCATTTTCTCTGAACGGTACCTACAGTACTGTTTACATACATTTACATTGGGTGTTACATGTTACATATTTAGAGATGGCTTGACACACACGGGGTGGGGGGGGATACAAGCAACTTCTATACAAACACTGTCATTCCACAGAAGGGGCTTGAACATCCACAGACTTGGGGATCCTCAAGGGTCCTGAACCAATCTTCTGCATATGCTATACATGTATATGATCTGTACATTTAAAATGCGCATGACTTGCACAAAGTTCTACTGAGGACTGCCCCTTAGGGCATTTATAGTCGAGATACAGCATGCCTGGAATGATGCAAAAGTCTCATGTCCACCACCAAAGTTCAGCTTGTGGAGCCTCAGTGCATGAAAGACACAGCTGCAAGTCCCCAGGAGATTCTCAGGGCTGTTTCTCTGGTGCATCGTCTTCAGAGAAGAAAGGAGAGAACAGAATTACCTAGACGAAGCTCCCCTCATCCTCAGGAACTGGCTCCTGGTCAGAGAAAGATTCACTGGCATCAGAGGGAGGGGAGGAGGCAAAGGAAGAAAGGGAGGAGGGTTTGATTTAAGAGAATTTCAGAAGCAGTCACAGCCGAACTGCATTCCCACTGTCAACGTCCTGTATGCACTCGTCACTCTCCAACACATATCTCACAATCTAGACAAGACAAATAGTGTTCCCTGAACCTTCCGGCCTACTGAATCAGTGCTTTCTGATCCACTGATCACCACCCTGGAAAAGCTAATGGGCTCAGGGCCCTCAGTGCATCTGGGAAAGAACCTACCAGACACAAAACTGAACAGGTCTCTTTCAAAAGCATCACAGGAGGCTGAAAAGATAAGCGCAAGGACCCAAGCTTGGATCCCAGGGCCCATGCGAAGCTGAGCACATTTATGCTCAGCTACATCCCAGGGATGCTCTGGCAGACGGAAGGACAGAGGCAGGGAAGCCCTGGGTCTGTGGACAGCTCTCCACAGGTGAGGATCAGCCCTTGAGGATGTCCCCTGGCCTCTGTATGTGCTCCCTGAGCTATGAGCACCATGACCCCCATATAACCTGCACACATGTACACAGCAATTTTTAAAATTGTCACCAGTCTTTAGTGCCGTGTTTCCCTGTGTCAACACTGGTTTCACTCTGCATGCCTTCCGTCTTCATGAGGTATCTGTCCCTGCCTCAAAATCTTAGCCACCAATGGTGGGAAATGGTCTTTTAAATGACATTTGATGAGGAGCTAGAAGCCAGAGGCTATGCAAGGGACACTTGATGTGGGAATGCTGGCCTTTGAGAAGATTCAATGACTAGAAATCACATCTGAAAAACTGAAAACCTTAGCAGAATTCCAAGGAAACCAACTGACTTCTGCCCTCAGCATAAATGTAAAGGCAGCAAGAAACGAGGGGAGGTGGCTTGATGCTGGGAGCAGAGTCACCTCAAACAGACCCTTGAAGGTCATTTGAAGGTCATGAAGCCCTGCTGGGAAAGGGTTGTTGTTCTTCCCCCCAGCTCTCCCTGCTTGGCAGCCCTCCCTGCCCTTGAGCAGAAGGCACGGCTGTGTCAAGTGAAGGAGAAGCAGCCGACCTCCGAAGGCAGGGTGAACTCAGCGTCTAAATGCTGCTGGACTGCTTTTAGGACTCCCATTGCCTCCGTTCCTGGCTTGGAGCCTGTGGATAATTTATTTAAAAGACTTAACGGGTCCCTTATGGCTGGGATCCATTTTAATCTCTAAATTGACCACTCTTTTCAATTGAGCTTAAAAGTGAAGAGGCCTGGGATTGCAGATGGGAACAGTGAAGTGTCTCCTGATTATAAATGTAACACATGCTGATAGATGACATTAGCAAAACCCAGAAAAAAAACATCAAAATAAAAACCTCCAGCAGTCCCCCCACTTCCAGAGACATCTTTAGACGGTCTATTTTCTTTTGGCCTTTACTGGTTAAATATTAACTGTGATGTCACATAAGTGGGTCTATTAATAAAAGCATGGTGAGGCCTTTTACACTTAGGAATTTTAGACCTTGAAGTATAAAATGTAGCAGGACATATCCATCGGAAATATATTACAGCCAGGCTTGGTGGCATGGGTCTTTAATCCCAAGTACTAGAAAGGCTGAGACAAGAAGTTTTTAGGTTCAAGGCCAGTCTGATCAATTTAGTAAGACCATGCCTCGAAATAAAAAGCAAAAAGAGGGCTAGGAATATACCTTACAGGCAGAATGCTTGTCCAAAATTCATGAGGCCCTAGATTCAATTCTGGTACCACAGAAAGAAAGGGAAAAGAAAAGAAAAAAGAAAGAAAGAAAAGATATAGATATACATCAAAGACAAAACAAAGCTTTTCATGGGTAAATATGCTGTAGACTTTAACTATAACTCCTAAATTGGTAATAACAACAATAATAACAGTCCACAGCCACAGGACTTGGGGTGTGCATGTGAGTCTTTCTTTTAAGAACAGCAAATGTATCTTTCTATTCAAACCCACTACCCATCTCAAAAGCCCCCAAAAGCTCAGGACTAATGAATGGCTCTCAGGCCCTGCCACTCCTCTCCATATCCCTCAACCCTGTCTCCAACCTCAACCAGAGGAAGCTGGGGAGGCTTGCACCTCCAGCAGGCCTTCCCGGTGGTGCAGCCTCTAGGCTGGAGATCCATGCTGCTCCTTCTTGAGTGTCTGAAACAAGACCCGGTAAACTCTCATGGAGAGCTTGGCTCAAAGGCAGTTAATGGTCACCCCTTGTATCTTTGTTCTCATATAGCATAGGAGCTAGTGGACAATCTTGTCCACAGGACTATCACACGAGGAGGGGGAGCTATGACCAGTGTTCAGTTCCTCTCAGGACATTTCTGGAAGCTGCTTTCTAAAATCCCTGAGATGCAGAACCCAAGCAAGATGCCGAGACCCGCCTCTATGGTCACTGTTAGGTGAGCGGCAATGAACGGGCACAGCTAAGATGGACCCTCTGGCTCCCAAGAACCACTTCTATAGTGAGGACTTTGTAACCAACCAATCAGAGCAAAGCTGCTTCTGAACCAGCCAATCACAGCAGGTGCTCTGCCCAGTTTGCCACCCTTCCCAAAGGGAAGAGACAGCTCTTTGAAAAAAGTTTCTATATCATTTCTTAAGAACCCATTACAATGGCCATTGATACGCAGAAGAAAACGGAAAACTTTGTTTCCAGGAAAAGAAAATGCTGGGCGCCTGAAAAGACCTGGTCCTATGATCTTGAAGGGCAAAAGTTCTAAATGGCTCTCTCAAGACCTCCGTCACTGCCATCTAACTCCTAATTTGAAATGCAACTTGCACAGACTTTCCCAGCAAAGTCACCTGCCGAGACAAAGGCGTCCTTCGTCCTTCGCCCACAGATCTAATCTTTTCTGCAAAACCCAAGATGCTTCAGCAGCTTAAAGCAGACCGTGCACAATTAATGACCAGAAACTCCAATTTCATGTTAATTGGTTTTAATTACATTTTCTCCTATGCTTATCTACATGAGCTGCTTGCCAGAGAACCTGCAATTTAATATTTGGATTCTCTGCATCATATTCATCCTCTTTGAAGTTGAATAATAAAACATCCTCACACGGCACCTGAACAGTCCACCAGGGAGAGACAGGGAAGAGGGAGGAAGAGAGAGAAGAGTAAACTCATAAACAGATAGATTCTCCAAAGATGGAACCCAAGAGGCCTGAGGTCCATTTCAGATACCAGGGCCTTAGTCAAATCTCTCAAAGTAACAAAAGCAGAAAGCATTGGCTCAAACTTCTGGAGCTGACCAATATAATTGGTGCATCTAACAGCAAGAAATTGAAGGACAATAAATGAATTTGCCTTCCTCTTTTGGCAGACTCTAAATGCCCTGCCTTTAACAGAAATAAGTACAACCCCTGTCCTGGTAGCTGGGCAGCAGAAAAGGCCTTGGCAAAGACCCAGGGTGAGAGATAGGGGTCTGTGTCAGGTCACAGTCAAGGGCACAAGGGTCAGGAAATCACATTCTTGTCCTGTCTCAAGACATTCCACAGGAGATCACACAATGGCTACTTTTGAGTGTCGGCTTGATTGGATTAATAATGATAAAAGCTACTAAAATAATAGACCACAAGCAGACAAAGGAATCTACATCACCTGCTCCAACATCCCTGCGTAGTCTCCACTACATTTCATTATTTTTTCTTTTTTGTAAACTTCACTAGTTTTGAAATTTTCACTTTATCCATTTGGAGACAGGGCCATGAAAAGCAGCATTCATTTTAAGTCCCCCCTGTAATCGAGAATGTTAACAGCCAATTTTCTCAAATGCTGACACCACTCAGCCTGTCTTCGGGACAAAAATACTCATCTTTGCTTCTAATCAAAGGCCTCACTCTCGGTTTATATACATCCATTCTGTTTTATTGTATTTTCGAGAGTTCCATCAAGTCGGTCGCACCACTTCTACGAGTTTTCCCTTGAGCACACAAGTAATGATTCTTAGAAGGCAACAGCTGTGGGCCGACAGAGCCAGTATATTTCTGTGGAAGCTGCCGTTGTTCGGAAGGTCAGCCATCAAATGGGGCTCATTTTTCACTTGAGACAAAGGCGGTGCGAAGGTCTTTTCAATTTGTATGAAATTGGACTGCTTTTGTAGGGGCAAAAACACATGCAGAAGCCCAGTCTTCTAAAAAAAGAAATGTTGTATAAGATTTATGAGTTTTAAGATCCATGAACTGTTGGTCAAGCGATTAAGGTTTTAATGAGACTTTGGAAAACAAATGGTAAGTAGAAGTTATGGCTACTTTTTAGGGGCAAAGGATTCCTGTTATTCTTATGACATGAGGATTATTAGAATTAATATCAGGCCTAGAAAGTTAAAGACGGAAGCAGCAAAGAGCAGCCCAGATGATGACCATCTGTAAAGGGCTTGCCACACCAGCATGGTCCACATAAAATGTTGAACACTGGCTGTGAGTCTATAATCCTACTACTGGGGAGACAGAGACAGGAGGATCCCTGGGGTTTCCCTGTCAGTCAGTCTAGCCAATCAGTGAGCTCCAGGCCCAGATGAAGGAAGGAAAGAAGGAAGAAAGGAAGGAAGGAGAAAAGGAAGAAAGAAAAGAAGGGAAGAAGAAAGGAAGGAAGGAAGGAAGGAAGGAAGGAAGGAAGGAAGGAAGGAAGGAAGGAAGGAAGGAGAGCAGCCAAGGAAGGCACCTAACATAAACTCCTACCTTCACACACATGAACACCCATGTGTAGCCCCCCACCCACACACACACATGCACACACAAACATGTATACACACAAAAGAAATAACCAAGAGGGTAATAAAAGATGCCATTTTTTTATCCAAGAAAATTCAAGGAACTTGACTTTCTCTCCCTTAACAGCATAAGGTCTTGGCACAATAAGCTCACGACATAGTCAATGTCTGGTTGTAAAGGCTCCTTCTTGTAAGAAGGGGTTCAATTTATTTGCTTACCCCCCCCACTCTTCTACATTTGTATGTATATGTGTATGTATGTATGCATGTATGTATGTGTATATATATACTCCCAAGATGCTACCATTCACTACCTGGTGTGATTCCATTTGAAGCCTTCTCTCAGAGAACAATAATCATGGCACATACATGTACAGTCTTCAAAAAACATTGGTTTATGTAATCAGTTCTTTATAAAATTTAATCATCTTCCTCTCACTATGACATTCTGGAATATCTGTAAGCAGTCACAAAACTCCATTTTACCATCTACCTAGCCTGTCCAAACCAAAAGATTTCTGGGTGATCCTTTGCTATAGGACAATGGTCTTTGTAAAGATTTGTCACTTGTATTTTAATAAAACACTGATTGGCCAGTGGCCAGGCAGAAAGTATAGGCAGTGGCCAGGCAGAAAGTATAGGCAGGGCAACGAGGCAGGAAGTAGAGTTGGAGCAACCAGAACAGGAGAATTCTTGGAAGAGGAGTCAGTCTGTAGTCATCACCCAGACACAGAGGAAGCAAGATGAGAATGCCTTGCTGCTAAAAGGTACCAAACCACATGGCTAACACAGACAAGAATTATGGGTTACTGTAAGATGTAAGAACTAGTTAATAAGAAGTCTGAGCTAATAGGCCAACCAGTTTATAATTAATGTAGACCTCTGTGTGTTTGTTTGGGACTGAACAGTTATGGGACCAGGCAGGACAACTTCTGCCAACCATCCCTGTCACCCCCTTGCTCACTGTACCCCACATCTGTCTTCCCAGGCCAACTGTTGAGGTGTTGTACCATCGAGTCCAGGCTGTTACAGTAGAGGAATGTCAAGTATTGTCCCCGGTGCCTCACATACATATGAAGCGAAATGCTCTTCAGCACATAACAACAGTTCACTGCTGTGCAACTGAGTGTGTTCTCTAATGTGGACATAACCACTCATACATGGAAAGTTGCTCAAGTGGTTTCATATCCCTGGGTTAATAATAAAAAGGCTGGTACCAAATAATCGTGCACAGGTCTTTGTTAGCACCTACTATTCTATGAGCATATGTTCCATGTGATAAATACTTTAAAAGCGGCTGTGTGGGTAGTTCAACATTTGTCTTCTTAAGAAGTTGATGTGTTTCCTAAAATTGTGTCATTTTTGCATTCCCACCAGCATGTGTGCCATTCCCACTTTCTCCATATCGTCCCCAAGGCTGGGTGTGATTACTCTTCTTAAGAATGTATTTGTACGTGTGCGCACGTGTGTGTATGCGTGTGTGTGTGTGTCCAGCTGCTCACACGTGTGGGAGCACCTGTACTGTCAGGAGTGTACAGAGATCAGAGGACAACCTCAGGCACCCACCCATGCCTTCTACCACTTCTGAGACAAGTTCTCTTGTCATTGTTACTGTGTCATGTACTCTAGGCCAGCGGACCTGTGAGCTTCAACAGGATTCTCCTGTCTCTACCTTGTATTACACTATCCGAGTGTTGAGATTAGAGACATTTTGCCCTTTGTTTGCCCTTTACATGAGTTCTGAGAATCCAAATTCGGGTCATCAGACTTGCACAGCAGGCACCAGGACCAGCGGAGCCATGTCCTTGTTCTGTGACTCCTCTTTATAACCTTAGCCTTCCAACAGATGTGCATTTTAGTTCCCTGCAGTGCTGATGTCAGCAGCATAATGAGCCATAAGGCGGAGCATTGTGACATCTCTGGATGGCATGCTCCCTGCCAATCAGGACATGTTGATTGACAGTGATTTTCACATCTGCTACACATTTGTTGATTTTTTTTTCTGTCTAATTGTTCAGTTGACTTTGAGAAATAACTTTTGAGACTTTTTTTACTGTAACTGTGGATTTATAATATTTTATTTCTTGTGGTTATTTTCTTTTCCAATGATGTATTTTGAGGCTTGGGTTTGAAGGCATAAACATTTATCACTTTTAAGTCCTTTTGACTAGCTGTCCTCTTTGTTAAAATCCTTTATTCAGCTTGGGAGGTTGTTTGGGTTTGGTTTCAGTTGGGCTAGACTGAAATTCCTGATTCTGCAGCTCTGGGATCAAGTCCAGGGCCATATACGCAAGGTAAGCACCTCTGCCTCTAATGGGGGCGATGACCTGTTAATGTTTAATGACAGAGTTGGACAGAGCACTGGGCTTCTGTTGGTCATTTTCCACTTATGTCCTATTGCTACACTTCTCTCTTTCCCCTAGGTTTTGCTTAGTTTTTGTTTTTTTTTTCTTTTTGGGTTGAGTCTTTTTCCTAGGACTATTTTATCTCTTTTGTTGTTCATTAAACTAAAAGTATTTGTTATTTTATTCCCAGGGTTTCTTAGGGTTTATGCTGCTATCTTATTGGTTTGTTTGTTTGTTTGTTTGTTTGTTTGTTTTTACCATCTACACTCAAGTAATACACTACCTCACAGATAGTGTTTAGAAAAATCACAAATACTATACCTCTCTAGTGTTCCCATTCTGACTTTACATCAGTTTGGAGGTGTGCGCTTGTATTTTTCATGCTGCAAATTCTGTTACACTATCATTTAAGATTCTATTAAAACTCTTGTCTGTTCAACCGTGCTGTCTCGTGTGTTCCTCGTCCCTTCATGTAAGACCAGACTTTCTCACACTATCGTGTGTTACCCTCCTAGGCATGTTCCGCTCGCACATCTTGTGGGTTTCCTGAAGGTGAGTTAATCAAAGTCCGCTCGCACTTCTTGTGGGTTTCCTGAAGGTGAGTTAATCGAAGTTTTTTCTGACTTTAAATAGCTTTTTAAGTTCTTTTTTTGTTTGTTTTCTTATGACTAGGTCTCTTCGTAACCCAGACTCTCCTTGGTCTACAAGTTGTGCCTCTGTGAGCCTTGAGGACTACCAGGTCGTGTGTTCTATAATATAGCACTGCTCGCTCGTTCATCTAAGCAGTGGTAATCCTCTGCTGGGAGGAATGCCTGTTGTTATCTAGACACCTGGCGTTGAAAGAGAGGTGAGAAGAGGTGAGGGATTATAATAAATAATCATTTGCATAATGAACAAACAGAATGCATATTATTAGCCAATACAGCTCTGCCGAATACAGCAGACTTTACTGTTCAGTTCATTAAATTGCTATAAAGAGACCAAAAAAAGCCTATTAACCTTCCCCAATGCTAATGGAAATCTGGAGAAGTAATTATTTTTGTGTTTAATGAGCAACAACATAAAGATCAGCCAAGCCCCTCCTTGGATCTAAACATTATCCCATGGTTGGTGCAAAGTAAGAGTAACCAAGGTCTACAAATGAGGTTTAAAGAGACAAGAACCCCAAGGCAGGGGGTGTTGGTGAGAATGGCTTGGGCACATGCTTCTGGGCAGCCAAAGCTTGGACACAAGCCTCTAGCCAGTGGAAACGCACCTCATTTTACGTGGCTGCTTTGCATCCCAAAAGTTAGGGGCACAGCACATTGTTCTCACTCATGCTAATCTTACATCTCTCAAGAATCTTGCTCTTTATCAAAAAGTATATTATATAGATATTTGTATAGGTAGATAGATACATAGATAACTATATCTAATTATAAATATACTCAGGACTCCTTTAAGAAAACAAAGAACACTGTGGATAACTATTCTTTGGTTAAGCTGTGTTTCTAAGTTTAAATCTCAAATACTGTAGGGGTACTTGTACAACGGGATACCCCTACAGTACAATGACAGCTGAATGATACGAATTATTTATTCTGTGACTGTGTTAAAGGACAGGCCAGTGTGGATGAGGGTGCAGCTCTGCTTTCGGCTTTCTGAGACTGTGCTGGGTCTGAGGAGTCCTAGAGATGAGCAGCTATGATGGTTGAGCTAACGAAACCTAAGAGCCTTGAGAAAACATTAGGAAGTGGGCTTATTTAATACAGCACATGGAAAGTGGGGATATAATCTCTTCTCTGTCTTCAAAAACACACCACATGAAGACAAGGCTTGTTAAAATGTGGAGTAGAAGCCTTTCTGCTCTGTGAGATCTAATGGGGCTGTGGGCAAAGAATACAGGGGAAACTGACTTCAAGAAAGCCATCAAGTCGCCTGAGGGGACTGTCTACTGAGAAAGTTCTTGAGACTCATAATGTGCTAATACAGCAGGCAAGACGTTAATGTGGTCATCAATGAGAATGAGATATAACATGGTGTCATGTGTACCGTGTAAAATTTAGGAGAAAACATGAATCCACTTCACCAGAATGTGTTGGCTCATGTCTGTAAAGCTAGCACTGGGGAACTAAGACAGGAGGATTCCTGGGCATTTGAGGCCAACATGGGGTACAAAGTGAGTTCAAGGGCAGTCTTGCCTACACAGTGGGATCCTGTCTCAAAAACAACTACAAAACAAGCTTATGTGAGTCCTTCATGGAAGCCATGGGCAGGATCATTAGTGAGAAAGGAGAAAAACCCTACTTGATCCTTCCGGTGCCTCCTGTTTGACCTTCAGAGAGTCCCTGTGTTGTTAGGGACTAGTGTATTCTTTTACCTCCTTGTTGACACAATACCGATTGGCTAAGCATCTGCTGTGCACCCAGATGGAGTGGGGTGACTAGGGATGCAATCGAGCTAACCACACATCACCCCTCTCCTCTTTTACTTCTTTTGTTTAACAGAATTACTGGTGGGGAGAGATCAGTGCAGAGATGGCAGCAGAAGATGCCACAGAGACTAAGGTACCAGGGGATGCAGCAAAGTTTCCTGGCGGAGACTGGGTAAGGAGTGTGCTGTGAGGCCCCAGAGCGGCAGAGGAACGGCTGCAGCTAAAGTATTGGAGACAGACGCTGATGCTGGCTGCAGGACCGGCAGTTTGTGCAGGATGCTACAGGTCACGCTAATGAGTTTGACATTTATCCTAAGCAAGAGCCTGGAGGGCTTGAAGCTAGACAGAGAGATGGTGGACTGCCTTTTAAAATGACGAGCCCAGATGCTTGCGAGAACAGATCATCGGGGAAGCGGGGATGGGGAGGTATCTAAGGATGAGGCAACAGGTCGTTCTCTGTGGAATTGTTGAGAAACAAGCAAAACGAAGAACACCCAAAGGGACAAAAGCTCCTTGGGAGGGTGGGGTTTTGCATTGCCATATCCCATGAAGCAGGCAAGAAAGTGAAGAGGGTGTTAAGGTGGTCAGGGGGTTCTAAAAGAACCATGACAGCCTGTGTGGGGGTGGGAGGTATGGGCAGGAGGGACACCCACACTGGGGTCCTGGACTGGACTGGTGAGCTCATAAGGGAGTCACTGTGAGTGAATGGACCCGTGTGGACTCAACAGAAGAAACTGAGCCCATGTTCTACCACAGTCCCCAGGCTGACAGCAATGGCCTTCCTACACCATGCAAGCTGGGAGAAGAAGCGGGGACCCAGGAGCATGGACAGTCACAATACAAGGCCATGGCCACCGAGAGTGGGCTTCCTCTACAGAAGCTGTTACATTCTGATTGGTGGCCAGGGCAATATTTCCTCGGAGTACCTCAGGGCCCCAGGTTAGAACACACCTATTCGATGTCCACAGGGTGAGGGACAGTAAGACAAAAATAAATGTAACATCGTCTCTGTCTTTCAGACAGGAAAGAGAGTAGTCAAATACCACAGCTGGATGGCCTGTATCCAGGAAGAATGGGAGGGATTTCAAAACAGAAATAATATATTCAGTGGTATATTTCTAAGAAATCACCTGAACTCTGTCTTTGGGTGATAGAGCATAAAGATATTTATTGGGTATAAGTGTACCAGACTTTGAAAATATGCCCTAGGCTTTTTAAACACTGAGAACAATCGTCTCGAGATGCTATCACGTAACTATTCTCAGAAATTCATTCTGTAATAGTACTCAGAGGGTATATTAGCTAAATGTACATTACTATAATTAAGGACCTCAGGCTGGACACTTATGAAGAAAAGAGGTTCGTTAAACCAACAATTTTGGAAGCTGGTGAGGGCCATTTGGTTGCATGGCCTTATTGTGAAGGGCAGGCTTCTAAATAGCAAGGGCATATGTGACATCACCAGACAGGAAGCCAGGAGGGAACAGAGATCCCAAGGGAACGCATTGATCCCATCACGAGGTACAAATCCATGACACGAAAACAAATAAAATACGGCCATGCTTGAAACATCTACAAGTTCCAAAGCAGAGGAGGGGGAAAACTCAACCTCTGATTTGGGGGCGGGGCTCCATTGGTAGGGTGTTTGGCTACTATGCAGGAAGCCCTGTTGACCACATAAGCAAGGCATGAAGGCGTGTGCCTGCAATCCTAGCATTTGAAAGGTGGAAGGGAGAGGGTCCCAAGGTCAAGGTCATCCTCAACTACACACAAGAGCCTCAGAAAGAAAAGAAAGCTGGGCAGGGAGGGAGAAAGAGAGGGAAGAAAGGAAGGTGAGGGGAAGGAAGAGTCTTCCTCAGTCCTTGTACTTCTGAACCCCTGGTGGCTTTCAGCTTTTTATGGATCATTTCTGGTTGCTCCATCTTAACAACTATTTCCTCCCACAGATGGTTATGAGGTAAACATTCTGCGTTGCTGCCATTTTCACACAATATTTCTCACCAAGTGTCTCCTACCCTTGTCTCCTCTGACTTACCAGTTGCTTTTCTGCCCTTCCCTAACACATCAGACTTTACGGAACCACTTCCCTGCTTTCCCACCATGGACCTGGAGTCTGACGACACTCCATCGCCACAAAAAGCGCTATAGTAAGCTCATGGCTTGATCTGCCGAATTGTCAGAATGTGTGGGAAATGGGTGGCTAGAAGCCAGAGTGTTGTTCACGGGAGAGTGCACATCATCTTTCTTCAGAGACTCTACCCCACAAATTCTTCATAAAACCCCCCCAAAGCAGTTAGTACCTCTCTCTCCATCACCATAAACATCTCATGAGATGTGTTTTTGGTTATCTGCAAATTTCAGTAGAAATATTATGCCATCTCAAATTTAATATGAATATTTCTTCTTAGGTGTAAGGTCAAGTGTCTTTCCTTCGGAGCATCTGACTGCGTGTTCACTGAGATCGTATCTCAGGATCCTGTCAAATTAACAATTAACGAAACATTAACAATTACAATAACATTTATCAATGCACAGGAACTCTTTATGTACTAAGAATCAAGTTCTTTGCACAGAGCTCCCATGCTACATGTGCATATAGATACATACTTATGTATAATTTATATAGTATATATGTGGTCATTCTGGGGATCAAACCCACACACGCGTGGAGCAACATAAAAATGTCAAAATCATCTTTTGCTTATTTTGGAATCTTTACAAAAGTCTCATGAAATTTGTAAATTGATTAAAGAACAGAAATGATGATACTGAGGTTTTCATGTGTACAAAACTTACTTTAACCTTTTAGCTGAACTTGGTTCTCGATGCCACACATGACCAGCTCTTGTGAGAACTGTGTGCTCAACGCTCTCAGCTGCCATCCCAAGTGAGGCTTCCTCTGCCTCCCCATGTTGCTGGTGGTTTTGTTTAGGAATGTCATTTTTATCTGTGCCCATGAATTTTGTATCCAACAACTCATCCCCAGTTTTACTATGACTCTCTCACCAACTGCATTGGTTCTAAAGAAGTATCTCCACCCCACCCTCCCTCCCCTTCCTCTTCCTCTTCCTCTTCCTCTCTCTCTCCATCTCCATCTCTCTCCACTTCTCAGTTTTGTTCAGCACCTCTGAAATACTACAAAGTCGCAGAGGCAATAGGATGACATGTACTTTCATTGTATATGAAACATACCCGGCAGTCACTTGCTGTCCTTGGAGACAGTAGCCTCAGATGGAATTTGTGTTAACTCTTGAGCCTTCCTCTGATTAATAAGGAACACTGGACATAAGCAAAGGCCATTCTTTTTGTAATTTCTTGGAATTACAAACCACCTAGGTCTTTCTAATGTTCTTGTGGGGGAGTTGAGGTTTCGTTTTTGGTTGGTTGGTTAGATGGTAGGTTTTTTGGTTTTGTTATGAGACAAACTCTTTCCATGTAACCCTGGTTGGCCTGGAACTTTCTATGAAGGCAAAGCTGGTCTTGAACTTAGAGGTCTGCTCGTCTCCACCTCTCGGGTGCTGGAATTAAAAGCACACACCTCCTTTCCCAGCTGGTCCTCCTAATGTTAAATTATGTTTGGATTTCTAAACTTAGCTCCATGTAACTTATTTCAGGTTTTAGTTTTGTTTTTGTGGCTTTTTTGTTTGTTTTTTGGTTTTGACCTGCTGGGTTTTTTGCTAATATGTATATAAAATTGTTCGAACTGTTTTCCACCTGTGCACTGTCTGGTCAAAGTTGACAAAATGATACTGAGTTCATGAATTTTAGGAACTGTCCCTTTTCTGCCCTCTGGACAGGTCAATAAAGTTGGAAGTGTGTGCCCTTTAAGTGTTTGTAGAGTTTCCTTGTCGGGCCTGGGGCTTTTCCCAAAAGGTAGCTCTTGACAGATTTCTGCATCTCACTGCAAATCTGATTTCATGATTTGGTGGCCAGTTTTGGTGGCTCCGTGTCCTGCCACGTCAAATACTTACACAGAGCACGGAGTAGTTGAATCTGGCTCCACGTGTGTAGATATCATCGCCGTACACATCTGTGCTGCCCACTGACTTACGTATTCCTAGCAGTTCACCTGCGTTCTCACTCCCCCGCGATCTTCTCCTTCATCTCCCCCTTCCTTATTCTGTCATCCTTCTGTTTCCTGAGTCACATTCCTCCACCCCTCCCTCCTGCCTCCACTCTCAGCAAGCGTACCCACAGCCGCGACACCTCACCAAGTCCGGAGTTCCCACTACCGTCCTCCTTCTCAAGGGACACTCTGTCTGTTCTGCTGTTTGCTCATTAGTAGCTCAGAGACCGCTTTGTTACTAACGTGCTATTTTCTCACTGTTTCAGTGTTCATTTACAAGAGGTGTTGTTTGTTTTTAACTCTTACTTTAGTTCATTAGACTCAAAACTGACTGGTGCTTTGCTAAATTAGTGGGGTTTTCTTTGCTGATGTTTGTGGATATTTTAGTGACACGTGAAGATAGGAAAATAGACAGAGACAGAGAGATAGCTAAGAATAGATAGATGATAACAGAAAGAGAGATAGATATTGTCTACTTGAGGTACAGTATCGGTCATTCTTAATCAGATATTCCCTATGAAATATGCTAATTCTGTCTGATGGATCTGAGCTGCCTGAAGAGATGGAATTCCTCACCCAGTTGTTTGCGCCCCCTCCCGCCCACCGTGCCAACTCTCTGTACTGTGTTTGCACGCATCCTCCCTGCCTTGCTCCTCTGAGCGCCGGGTTCCTGTCATGTCATGTCAGACACTCATGACATCTTCACATGCTTCGTGGATGAAGTGCTCATCTTCACCTTGTTTAATGATGTCGCCCCAATTTATGGCATAAAATCATGGCCTCAGGACCACTTTTTGACTCAATTTACCCTTTTATCTTTCAGCATTTCGATTTTCTTCATTTTAGCTCCGTATCTCAAAAAAAAAGTCTTCTTTTTTTAGTCACACTGAATGTTGCCTTGGACAGCTCAGAGACCAAGCTGAAGCCCTCAAAGAATTGTGTCCTGTTTTCAAGTCTGTATGTGCATGTATTTGTGTGTGGGGGGGGAGAGTTCCGGGTGTGCATGAACATGGTTGTGTTTGTGTGAATATGTATGTATTGTATGTATGTGTGCATGTGTACATGTGCATATATGTGTATGTGTGTGAACAAGTGTCTGTGTGTTTGTGCACCTACATGTGTTTATGTATGTATCTATGTGTTCACATGTGCTTGTGTGTATAAAAACATGTTTGTGTATGTGCACATGTGGGGGTTATATGGGAGTGTCTATGGTACATACGTGTAAATGTTTGTGAACATGTGTGAATGTGCATATGTGTTCATGTTCCTGTACGGGTGTGTGTATGTCCATGTATGCATATGTGTATGTGTGTGTCGGTGCATATGTGTACTTACACGTACCCAGTTGTTCCTATCCTTATACAGTTTCGCAAAGCAGAGGCAATACCTCTTTACAAATGCGATCTCACAAGTCCCCTGCACATCTGACGCAGATCTTCTAAGAAACAGCTGTCTGTGCACTCGTCCACACCTGTCAGCCCAGCTACTGAAGAGACGGAGCCAAGAGGAACACTTGAGCCTGCAAGTGGGGGACCAGTCTTGGCAGCTAACAAGGCTGGGAGTCAATCTCTCAAAAACTTGTTTCTGATTTAGGTCATTACTCCTTTCTTTAACAAAATGCAAGGTTCAGTGAGAAACACTTTCTCAAAGTAATAAGAAGGTAGTGGAGAAATAACTAAAGAAAACAACCAACGCATCTCTTTCTCTCTCTCTCTCTCTCTCTCTCTCTCTCTCTCTCTCTCTCTCTCACACACACACACACGAGAAATAGAGAGAACGAGACAGAGAGAGAAAGGGAGACAAAGAGTCTCTGAGGTTGCCATCCTAAGCCATCCCTTATGGAAGCCAACAGCTGAATGTCCACGTACAAGCAAAATTCTGTCCTGGAGCCAACAATTTACTCTGGTTTGAAATCTAAGCCGTGGCAACAGCTGTTTCACCCCTCACCTAGAGTGGAGTCTTTCTCACAAAGGCCCTCACAG
>NC_022034.1:7332962-7333696 GCF_000317375.1 Microtus ochrogaster
TAACTTTGGATGACTGTCCAGACAGCCAACTATTTCTGTCATTTCTAGAGTTTTAGAAGTTGCTTGCAATGCAGGTCCTGCTTACTCATGTAATATTGTATCTTTCTGGGGTCTTTGATGGAGTTAAAGACTAGATAGTATAATTATAGTTTTCCTTAGTTATGACAAAAGATAAATTAGATATGAAACGTTAGACTCACAAAGATAGGATAGCTAATAGAGTATTTTCTTTAATCTTGCCAAATACAAGTAGACTAAATATTAAACTGTAATTCTTGGTTTATACCTGTTCTGTTTTATGTAATTTATAATGTTAAAGTTAAAACCTTCCTCTTTAATTAGACAGAAAGGGAGAAATGATGTGGGATGTCCTTCTGTATGTTGCGAATACATATTGCTTTTATTGGTTGATGGATAAATCTGTATTCTGGCCTATAGTAGGGCAGAGACAGCTAGGCAGGAAAGTCAACCTGAGTAAAGGGATGAAGAAGGCAGAGTCAAGATATACACCAGCAGCCACAAGAGGAGAAAGATGTCAAAGCATAGACATCTTTGATAGAAATGGGTTAATCTAAATGTAATATCTGGCCAATAATAAACCTGAGCTATCGGCCAAACAATTGTAATCAATATTAAGGCTCTGAGTGATTATTTTATAAGCAACTCTGAGACTGGGTGGGACACAGAAAAGTCTCCAGCTATAGATGTAAGTCAGAGGGCTCCAATTCCTGAAT
>NC_022034.1:7333936-7347935 GCF_000317375.1 Microtus ochrogaster
AGCATTGGGAAGGCTGAGAACCACTGCTCTAGAAGTGGATGCTTCAGCATCTACTTTCCAGGGAAATATTTGAATGGGAAAGAGTCTCTGCTATCTCATTTCTCTTCATCACCAAGGACCAGTTAGTACTTCCCAATGAGATGTGTCTCCTACTATCTGGAGATGACAATAGCTCTAGGACATGGCATGAGATGGCTGTCCAGCCCAAGTCTCCATAGATTCTGCTTTATGAGTAATATGCAAGAACCATGGTTCCATTTTTAAGACCATTTCCTAAAAAAGAATAAAAGGGGAAAAAGAGAGATTACTAACCAAGTTAGCAGTTGCACTTCAGGAGACAAAAGGACCCAGTGTCAGAAACCAGCAGACTGTATTTATGCTACCCTCTGCTGACTGTATTTGCTATTGAGGCATATGTCTCGCTGTAGAGTTTCAGTTGGCCTTGAACTCTCAGAGATCTGCCTGCCTCTGCCTCCTGACTTTGGTTATTATAAAATCCTGGTTGATTGGAAGAACCAGTGCTCCCCAGGGAGGAGGAAGAGCAGAGTGCACCTCGATACCATACAAGGTCAAAAGCATCCTGTGCTCCTGGGAAGATCACTGGACACTAGCTACCTGACATCTTCCTGAAAAGGATGTCGGACTCCAGAGGTGAAGCGGTTGATAAATAATGACTTGGTTGAAGTTTAAATGTGAGCCGTAGATACTACCGGACCACAACAGAAACTGATGCACAATAGGACCTGACCTATTTCAGAAGTTGAAAAAGCCAGAAGAGTGGGCATAAAACTGTTTGGTCATGACATCACCTAATTCTAGAGCACTTTCTAAGCTACTTTTGTAGAGTTCTTGAGCTTAGGCATTTAAAGCCCCTTGCACTGTGAACTGCTCATGGGAGTGAACCGTGTTTGGTATCCATCACTGTGTACCAATATCACATTAGCACTTAGAGGCATCAAAGGAGCAGGAAAGTGTTTACATACATACATAAGAGTTTAAAATCTATTTTAGTTTAGAAACTTACTATCAGTGGAGAAAGCTTCAAAACTGAAATCTGGGCATTCCAGAAACCCACCCATGGGTGGGAGCCCTACCTGTCCTGAGGGGGTCAAAGTGGATGTTTCCACACATTTCCAGCGGCACAGATGTGGATCTGCAGTTTTTTCCCCAAAGTCGCATGGTTTGTTTTTTTTTTTCAGAGGCAAAACAGGGGCTCCATTTTGATCTCTTGGCCCAGTGTCTCAGCAATGTGTTCTTTTTATGTCCTTCAGATGATCACAATTGCTGCTGCCAAAGGATGAAGAACAGAAAGACAGCCCATTTGGGCTCTGTCCTTTGCCCTTCCCTTTCCAGAGAAGGACAACAGAACTAAAGGAAGGGGCTGAGCCTGTATTCTTCCCATGGGATTATGCACATGTTCCGGTCTGTGTTAGAGTTCTCAGGCCTCACAAAAACCCACTGAGCAGTCTCAACTGAGGGACTTCCCCAGCCCAGACCGCTGGATCAGAGAGAGCTGGGCATCTCACCTGCAGCCATGTGTGCCTACCGTAAAGTATCTTTGCAGCTGTGTTTTTCTGGATGAGACGGGAAAGGCAGAACGAGCCGCAGGTTGTCCTGAACTGGCCTGTGGTAATCCCTTCAACAGCTGCCTGTGAACACACCTGCCAGAAATAAAACGCAATGGCTTTCCCCAGAGCTCTCTGGACATGACTTTAGGACAGGATTTCATCTCCGCTGCTGCTGTGTTCTCCTTCGCCTCCCACAGGAGTGCCCATTCTTTCTGGCCTTGCTCATTTGAAACCCAGCTAACTGAAGGGAGAGCCTTGTAACTCCCTGAACTACTAAACAATTCATCCCACCCTTCCTGAGCCGTGAGGATGTTTGTAAAAACCCAAACAGCCTGGGGAGGTGTCAGGAAGTGATCCAAAGAAAGCATGCTGTTTATGGGCCAGAAACATTACTGAGATTTTATTCTGGCTTGCTTGTTTGGATTGTAAAGAGAATACAGCCCCTCCCAGGGAATGGCTGATAGTCTACGGGCTATCATTCAGAGAAACTACCTCCATAATGTCTGGCCTCAAGCCTCAGGGGGCCAGAGAGGGAGAAAGGGTGGCAGAAATAATTGCTCACCTAGTGCAGAGTAAAAAGGAAAATTTAGAAGATACTTCACAGACACTCTTACATTTGGGTCTTAACCATTGCATTGCCTACTGGGATATGCAGAGGGGTTTAGTGTGGGAACACTGTAAAACGCTCCTTGCATTAAGACTAAAGAAAAGCAAACAAACAAACTCTGCTGTAGGACCAGTCCTGGCAGCATGTGTCACTTCGGGGACAGAGAAAGCTAAACACCAATCCCAGAATGGCCACACTTCCTTGATGAAAGGTGCCTAATACAGAAGAAACAAGAGTGTCCTGTGAGTGCCGCTATACTCAGAGTCTGGAATGGCTGACGATGGCCCATGTTGTAAAGGTGTGATCCCCAACAAAAGCAATCCAGGGAGAAGTGGTTGATTTGGGGTTACAGTTCTAGGCAATATAGTCTCGTGGCAGGAAGGCACGTCAGTAAGAACCGAAGCAGCTGGTTACGCAGCATTCAAAGAAAGGATACAGGAGGACATAAATGCCGGCACTCGCTCACGGTTTTCTTTTTCATCCAGCCCAAGACCCCAGTCCTTGGAATATTTGCCACCACAGTTAAGGTGGGTCCTCCCACCCCAATGAACCTAACCGCAATAATCCCTCATGGGCAGGCACACCCACCGACTTGTCTAGATGACAATCAATATTGGTCGAGACCTTTCCCTATACTCTTGCTATGATTAGAGAACTCTGGTTTCTTGCTTTTCTCAAATTCAAGTCCTAGCCACAAGGTGAACAGCTTTACTCTGCCACATGTTCCTGCCAAGATGAGCTCTGAACAAGCAAAGCCACGGGACCCCACTTTATAAGATGATTATCCCAAATGCAACCCTGAAGTATTACATAGTTGAGCAATATACGAATACTCTGAACCACCCATAGCTTTATAAATTATAGAAAAAATAGAAATGTAAATGAGATGGAAAATGGAAAGGCTAACAGCTTTTCTCTTTGGTACTTGAGGTCCCAGGGTTCAAACCCAGGGTCGCACACCTGCTAGGTTAACACTCTTGCCCAGGCCACACCCCCATTCTCCCACCTGCTGTGGGACAATCACATAGTTTCACCCTATGAACTAGGCCTTGCTCTGGGTCATGCTAACAGGACTTTATATACCAAAACCAGAGACTTTTTTTTTTCTTTCTACAGAATTTGTCTCTAAGAGCAAGCTGTGCAGCCGGCTCTGGGGTTGTGGCTCCAGTCTTAAAGAAGAAACTGACCCCCTACGTTCTACACCATGTTCATGAGTAGTGCATTGATGCTCCACGCATCCTTCATCCTGTCCGTTTTCCAGCATCACCAGACATGCTTGTCTCTGTGATGGCAGACATCCCCACAAAGGCGAGGTTACCAGAGAAGGAGAGGCAGGATGACATCGTTATCCGCACTACTCCATCCACTCTGTTCAGAACTGCTGACAGACGGATCAAGGAAGCCATGCCCACTGGTCCTGGTCCTGACCAGCCCACCTGGGAACTGCTTTTCGTAAATATGTGAGCTGCTGGGCTTCTCATTTGTTCTTAAAAGGAAACCCAGAATATGTGAAGCTCCAATCCCAAATAGCTGATAGCACCATGAAATGGCGCTTTGGGGGCATTAAACCTTTTGAGGACTTTACCTTTCTAGACGCCAAGTAGTTTCTTACAAAGAAGGTGCTCAGGGTACTGAGGCCACAGCACTTTGTAAACATGGCTTCCTCAAAGGCTGTCGAGAATGAACGTCCAGCCTCCTTCCTCGTCTTTAAATCAAGTTCAAGGGGGCTGTGGATTCTCTTTAAAGCAGTTTTATGTTATTTTATTTTCCTCTCAAGTCATGCTAACCATGGTCAAGCTTTAAAAAAAAAACATATCTCAAATAATTTCCTGAGATGGCTTCATAAGGCAGTAATTTAACATTCATTCAGCATGAAATCACAACCAAATGACCATTCATGAGAGTCACTTTCTACAGCTGCCTAAGGCAGCACACAGGGACCCAACACTTTCAACTCCCCAGGGTATGACTGTGTACATACTTGGAAGTACAGGGTGCAGTTCCTGTACTTCCAAGCACAGTCTTGTTGTATCAGAAAGACTGATATCTTTACACTCAAAACTGTGCATACATTAGTGAGTTGCCTTTGCAGTTGGTATAGGCATTCTGAAAATTCATATTTTGAATCCTCAATCCCCAGTAGCTCAGAATAAAACTATCTGGAGATAGGACCTTAAAGATATGGTCAAGTTAACATGGGGTCATAGGTTCAGGTCCCAACCCAGCCTGAAGAATTATTACAAGAAGACTAGAGTGCAGACCGCTGGAGGCACCAGACTCTTGCACCCAGACATAGAGCCAAGTGAAATGGCAACAAGCAGGCAGCCTTCTGAAAGCCAAGAAGAGAGTTCTCAGGGTAGAGGCCTCTTCCAAGACCTTGAGCTTAAGAATTTAGTTTTTAAAGTTGTGGGGAATCTTAATTTGGTCTGTAGCAATTCACTATGGCAGCCCTAAGAAACAAATATACAACTCACTTCAGACTCATGAGGAAAATGGAGAATCCCAATCCATCAATCAAATTCTCAGATTCCATAAGCCATGTCCAAGGGTATGGTCAGATCACATCAATCCATGATTTATTTTTGCTATATTGGTTAGTAATAAAGACCAAGACCTGAAAAGCCTCAAAAATATTTCATGCTTCTTCTTCCTCTTCCTCTCTTTCTCTCTCTCATCTCCCCCCTCTCTCCCTTGTTTTCCTTTCTTCTTCTGTGCCTTTATATGCAAAATGAATATCATAAATTACAGGTCAAAGTTGCTACAAAGGAAGCATGAACTAATATACCATAAGTGCTTCTTAGATGACAAAGAAGAATGCAATATGGCAGGCTTGACAAAACAGGAAAGAAATCTAACCCTGTGTTCCATCTCTTGCCACACACAGTCTTCACCCCACAAACTGTCCCCTCGGTGCTTCCATCCCTTCAGTGACGTCGACACCCCACTCCTGAGACCTGATTCCTCGGGCTCTCATTGAGAGCCCATGTATCCCAGGGACTCTTTGATTGCTCTGTCTCTGCCTACTATAATGAAATGTCCCACCAAAGAACTCAAGTTAACTTCTTACATCCATGATGTTTCTCAGCAGGAGACTTTCTGGACTCTCTTAGCAGCTGCTCCCAGCTCCCAGAGATGCCCATCTGCTCCAGGGCAAGCAACCATGACCCAACATTCTTGGTCCCTGTGGAGGATCCATCAACTTTGTGGGGCTGTCTTGTCATACCCTGGGGGTGTCTAAAGTTTATGGTAGGAACCAGACTCCTCTAGGATCTTCAGACCTAAGTCCAGATGTTCCCCAGAAGTTGCTCAGCTCCTGAGAGAGGAGCAAGCAGGGTGTAGAGGCTTGAGTGAATGCAAATTCATCCCTTAATATCTAAGAAGAACAAGTTTTTAAATAAATGAGTATTTGTGAAAGTTGAGGTGAAGAATGACATTTAGTTTGCTAGGTTGCCAGAAGAATTTTGAACTTCCAGTTATATAAACTTACATATCAGTTGGGTCTCATGTTAAATTAAGCTAGGATCAAGAAACAATCCTTCATGTTGTAAAACTCATCGGTCTGGGGTCTGTACATTGTGGATGGTTGTTCCATTTTCTAACAGTATCTCTAGTTTCCTCTTTTGAGAAGTACAAAGATTCCATTTTCTTGTTTGTCTATAGCTGGGAAGAGGGAAGCAACATGTTACTGCCTCACTGAAAAAGGTACCAAGCCATGAGGCTAACATATACTGGAATATAATATAAATTATAAGAGTTAATAAGAAGCCTGAGCTAATGGGCCAATCAGTTTATAACTAATATAGACCTCTGTGTGATTTCTTTGGAACTTAATGATTATGGGAACTGGGCAGGACAGAAACCTCAGTCAACAGGAGAGCCACACTAAGCCCTTAAGAACATGTGTTTGACAAGGCTGTTTTTTTCCCCAGTCACAGACAACCTGGATACTGAAGTCAGACTGTGCCCAAATCTAGTCCCCTCAATACTGTGTAAAATGTGGCTCTTCAGGCTGTGCTTTACCCTGACAGACTCCATTTCATCAACAGAATCAGACTATGCCTTGAGCATGAATGACAAAGCAGGACAACGGTACACCTTAGTGGGCACATGAGCTCTACTGTCTGCCTGTCACCACCTATGGGATGTAGAAGGAGCTACGGGCCACTTTCAGCCTCCCAGCTCCCAGCCACCGGCTAGCTTTACCCAAAATAACATAACACAAATTGTATTCATTTTAAACACTGCCTGGCCCATTATATCTAGCCTCTTCTTGGCTAACTCTAATATCTTGCTTAACCATTTCTAATAATCTGTGTAGCACCACAAGGTGATGTCTTACCGGGAAAGATTCAGCATGTCTGACCTGGCGGCTGGCTCCATTGCATCTGACCAACTATGCTTTCTTTCTCCCAGCATTCTGTTCTGTCAACTCCACCTATCTAAATCCTGCCCTATCAAAAAGCCAAGGCAGTTTCTTTATTAAACAATGAGAGTAACACATAGACAGATCATCATTTCCTCCATCAATGGGGCACTGGTAAACAAATTATTCCTAAGACTAAAACAGTGACAATTTATAAATTTATCAAAGTAAGTTGGGGAGATACTGGTATATTAAAATTATATCAGAAAAATAAGGCTCAAGAATGTATCAGACAGAGGAAGAATGAGTGCTATGTGCTCATAAGGACCTAATAAAGAAGAAGGCATGACACTATGATGACAATGACCACACCTACCCATCATCTGACCACAGGAGGTGTGTCCAGAGACTGATAGAGAACCCTTGACTATCTCAGGGACACTATGATGACAATGACCACTCCTACCCATCATCTGACCACAGGAGGTGTGTCCAGGGACCGATAGGCAGAGAATCCTTGACTATCTCAGGGATGCTATGATGACAATGACCACACCTACCCATCATCTGACCACAAGAGATGTGTCCAGGGACCCATAGGCAGAGAATCCTCGACTATCTCAGGGGCTTCAGCTCAGTCCAGTTCTCACTGCTGAGCTGACACATTTGATTGCTGTTCATCTGTCTGCTCATTCATCTTTCTAGACCCATACCTATTCATTTGTCCACCTGGACTCTTCCTGTCCATTGCTTCTACAGCCTCCATGTTCCCACACCTTGCTTCTGTAGCTTGACTTTAATCTAAGGATCGACTTAAACCTTTGACCCTGCTTGTCTTTAAAGCAAGACTTTTAGCAGACTCTTAACATATTCCTACCAGATACCTATGTCTTCCTGTCTTTAAGCCTTTCTAGCTGTTCAGTAACAAACACACACACACACACACACACACACACACACACACGGTGGGGGGAGGGGTACAGTACAGTGTTACTGTGTGATCTGCAAGTCAATGTTAACTATTAAGATTAGAATAAAATCTCAGTCTTGGCTGGTTCTCAAGTGGGACCTTTTGGCAAATTTGCTGTGGGACAATCTTTTTGTACACTATGAATATGTATTACTCTCATTGTCTAGTAAAAACCCAATTAGCTAATAGCTAGGCAGAAAGAGACTAAACATTGTTGACAGAGGTTTCTGTCGCCCTAGGTCCCACAGCTGTTAAGTACCAAAGAAATCACACAGAGGTCTAAATTAGTTATAAACTGATTGGCCTAATAGCTCAGACTTCTTATTAACTCTTATAACTTATATTAGTCCATTATTTTTGTTTATGTTAGCCATGTGGCTTGGTACCTTATTTGGTGAGGCAGTCACATCTTACTTCTTCTGTGGCTGGGTCACGACTACAGAATGCACTTTCCTCTTCCTAGACTTCTCCTTTTCTCCTCATACTGCCTCTACTTTCTGTCTGGTTGCCCCGCCTATACTTCCTGCCTGGCTACTAGCCAATCAGCATTTTATTAAAATACAATTGACAGGGTACAATCCATTGTCCCACAGCAGAACATGACAGCCAGACTAGGAGAATTCTGGGATGAAGGGTGGAGTCAGAGGAGTTGCCAGTCAAACAGAGAATGAGTCAGACATGCAAAATAGGATAAAGGCAAAGGCCACAAATGAACCTCAGGGAGATACAAAGATTAATAGAAATTATTTAAATTGTAAGAGCTTGTTAGTAATAAGCCTTAGCTATTGGCCAATCATTTATAAGTGATATTAAACCTCTGTGTTAGGTTATTTGGAAGTGGCTGCCAGTACGGGAAAACTCAGCCATCACAAATTGTTGCCATGTCTGACTGACCAAGATAGATCTCAAGGCTTTGTAGAAACTGTCCTAATACAGATATGCAAACACTTTGCTGTCTGTAATAAATCACCACAATGCAAAATTATCTACGTTGAAAAGACACATTGTGTCAGTTGCTCCACTGCCATAACAAAGTAATAATCTCTTAGCTGCCATAAAAAAGAAAAATGACCTGAACAAGATGGCCGAAGCAACTGCAGTTTATTTACTTACAGTTCTAAAGGCTGGAAGTCCAGAGATGCCAGCATGATCCAGTTCCTGGGGATAGGGATTTTAGTTGTTCATTTGTTTGTTTGTTTTGAACTAAAGATGGATACTGTCTTACTGTGTCTTCCATAGTGAAAGGGAACCAACCAGCTTCTTAGTGTCTTCTCTTCTAAAAACATTAATTCTATCAGGAGGTCCATCTTCATCTAATGTTCCCCTAACCTTAGTCACCCAAACACCCAGCTTTTTGATGCTGTTACATCGTAGTAGAGTTCTGGCATATGTACTGAGCGCAGCTCACTGTACTTCTTAGGTTTCTCTTCAGGGCCTCCCAACACACTGTTAAGCACCGTGAACTGTAGCCAGACTTTGGCTTCTCTCCTTGCCTAGAGATTTTCTAAACCTATGCTCTCGGGTCACATTTGCATAAAGTATCTTGAACATTCATTTCAAATTCATTCATTTAAAAAAAAAGTCAAAGCCTATTGAGTTGCCTTTGTTTTCTAAGTTTATTTTTAATTCTCTAATTCTTTAAATTCTAGTAAGAGAATTAAATGTTCTCCTAAATACGTGTGCATTCATCGAATAATTATTTATGAGGCAATGTTTTGTACCAAGTGCTGCCAAGAACCCAATAGTTAGCAGCCTGTCCTCAAGGATCCTATGCGCCTGCAGAGATACATAGGATCATGGGTAGGCCCACAGTCAACAGAAACTGGAAATAGGAGATAACTTTAGCAAAGTCCCCCAAATGATAATGATCTTATATTGAGCAACACCTGGTTCTAGTGGTTTGTGTGTTTGAAAGTTATCCATTTTCTTCTTCTCCAACCTGTTATTAGAGTAACTACAAGAACGGTACTCAGTTACATTCATGTTAAGTTTTCACACAGCACTAATGCTACCAAGTGTTTGGGACAGGATCCAAATTCCTCGTCAGTGCTGTCATGTGTCACTCATTTCCTTCTCTGACCCTGCCCATCCTGATTCACTCTTTCCTGAGCTCAGGGACTTAGAAAATGCTGTGTCTACTTCACTGGGTGCTCTCCCAACCCCAAGTCTCAAATGCCCAAGTCTCAAATGGTCTCACTTCTTCAGTTCATCATGGATACACCAGAGGCTTCTTTGACTGATGGATTTGAGGGTATCCTGCCAGTCTGACGTCTATGGAATCCCTTGTTAGGTCTTCCCTCATCACCTAACTCTGGGTTTCAATCAATCGTTCGTGTCTTTGCCTACTTGCTGTCTACCTGTGTCCTCTGCAGGAGCGTAGGATGCTCAAGGACAGGTTGAGAGAAATGGAGAATGTTCTAGAGCAGGAATGCTCTCTCTCCTGTGAGTTACCATCCTGCCACACCGATCCATGCCTTGCTACTCCCTGCCTGCCACGATTGACTGATACCTCTGAAACTGTGGGCAAAATTAATCAGTTCATTCTCAAGTGTTTTGATAATAACTACAAAATCTAGCATGGTCCAATGTACCAGCAGAAATGTTGAGGGCAATTCAGATGGCATGAATCCAGGATCATGATTCACGTCCCTGTGGAAAAGAAACTTTAGATAGACACACAGGGAGGATGCCAATGAAGATGGGGCAGAGGGCAGAGGGCAGGACAGCAGCTCTTTAAGCAAAGGAATGCTGAGTCTTGTCAGCAAATCCCTAGGCAGCAGGGCCATGCTGCAGCAGATCCCCTCATGGCCTCAGGGAAGCAACACTGATCAGTGACAGAGACCACTGCACAGAGACAATAGACAATTGGAGTAAACCTTTATCTACAACCTTGCCAAGCAGGCGTCCAACAGCAGCTGTAGCTGGGATTAGGTAGCAGACTTAAACAATATTGGAAGACCTGTAATATACATCCAGTCTTATATAACCAGACTCAATCCAAACTCATGGGACTCTGGATGGACACAAATAGCATAGAGATAGAGGAATTGTTACCCAGGGTAAGGCCTGTGCCTCGGTGTACCAGCCCCAGAACTGGGTCAGTTGTCAAATCATCTCTCCCACCCAAATCACATCACTGTTCTTGTAGTTGACCTAAAGTCATTAATTCGGGAATTATGTTTCTGAGCTAAACGTTATTGGCTTCCCAATAGCTATGGTAAAGGTGATGCCTCCAATGTGTGTATTGTGATAAAGGTTGTCATACTACTTTGAAGAAGCTTGAAGTCCATTTCTGCTTAAACATTGACTCTTCATAGTTGCCTCCCAAAATACAATAACGGCTAAATGAGCTAAGGGGCTCAGAATGTCTGTCTTCATGTTGTGTCCATTCCCTCTACTGTCTCTGCCATCCTTTCAGATCCTGTTCAGCTCCACATTAGGCATGCTGGTGATTTGAGAAGTGTTTGGCCCAAGCTTGTAACACAAAGTGAATTTGACCTACTGCCTGTCATAGTGGGCATGTGTTTCTGCCTACCCAACCCCTGTATTTCCTCAGCATCTCAGATACCTGCCGTCCCTCAGACTTATCCAAAGGAGCCAAACTAACTAAACGGCACACATGTAAAATGATGGCACCAACATCAACAGTCACTCAGAAGTCCCTGGGTTTGTCACCATTCACTCCGCTCACACAATGTCAGGATGTGTGTGAAAAGATCTTGTCAGTGAACAATGATCACACTCTAGCCTACTCGGAAAAAAATGTATCATGGAAAGCTTCGCTCTGTGAGGCGAGAAGCAATTTCTCTCTCTCTCTCTCTCTCTCTCTCTCTCTCTCTCTCTCTCTCTCTCTCTCACTGTTTTTGCATCTACATCAAGTTGAAGCCATGCAGCCCAGTGTGAAGTCTTAATACAGTAGCTGTCCGTGCATTATAGGGAAGATGCGGCCTGGTCCCGTTCCTGCTGTCTTGATGTGAAATCCCACCAGCCAGTAACAGATTGACACCTCTAGCTCTAGTTTCAAGCTAACTTGTTTGGACCAGCTAGCATGTTTTGTTGTAGACATTTAAGCAAATTAATATACATACTACATTTTATTTCTCTCCTGCTCTATGAAAACGGTCTTGGGGGTGAGTGCCCCTTGAACCGAGATATCTTGTGTCTTCACTTCCCTGTCTTCAGCAGGGAAGAAAAAAGTCTCTTGAGAGATGGTCCTTGTTTGTGTGTTGTTTGGTTGGTTTAGGAGGGGGGCATTACAAGATGGTAGGCTTTACCGCTGAGGAATAACTCTTACTCATTGGTTACTCCTACTGTTAAAGAGTTTACATGCATTATTCCATAAACCTCCACAGCAGCTATGCGTGGTAAGTATTTATGATGGCTAATATTGATTGTCCACTTCCCAGGTTCTAGAACCACCTGGAAGACAAGCCTCATGGTGTGTCTGTGAGGGAGTAGCTAGATTAGGTTAATTGAGATGAGAGGATTGTCAAGGACCACAGATGTGAATCCATTCTACCTTGACTAGCAGTCAGAGAGCTTGAGTTTATTCCTGCTCTCTCAAAGTTGTTGACAAGTGTTTGGCTACAAATAAGAGATCCTGACCTAGGGTGTGGTTAATTAGTATTTTGAGTATAGCAGTGGACCTGCTCCACCTTGACCAAGTGGAGAAGTCAAGTCTATTCCTGCTCCTTCAAGGATGGCAGGAGGTTCTAGGGAGTGGCTGCCTGCAGGATACTTGGTCTATCCCTTATATTATGTTAATGAAATCTGTTGCCTCCCCTCCTCCTCTTTTGGAGTGGGCTATAAAAGCATGTGGAAAATAAATGCAGGTGGTTTCAATACTCACGGAATTTCCCACCTGATGCTGTTCTGTTTCTTTTATTTTTCTCATGTCTCTGTTCCATTTGTTTAGTAATTTTAATCCTCACACTTTTGCCCTGGAATGTGCAAATCCCATCGAGGCTGGACCACGGCAGATGTCGCCCCACTGTGGGGCTACCACAGAGGATCTGTCTTAACTATGGTAGGCAGCATTCTACAGGCTGGAATCCTAGACTTACTCTAAAGGAAGAAGTGACCATCAACATTCATCTCTCACCAGCATGATCTCTCTCTGCTCCCTGACTGCGGGATGTGAGCAGCCTCTTCAGGCTCCTGCCCTCCTCGCTTTCCACCATGATGGACAATAAATCCCTCCTATTGTAAGTGGCTCCTTGTTAGCTATTTGGTCACAATAAGAAAAGTTACTAATACAGAAAATCATTTTCTCATTGCCAGTGAGAAAATCAGGGTTCTGGGAAGGGAAGGCTTTCCCCCCAGAATCAGATTCCTACAACTGCTGCATTTAAGTCCAGGCTGATAATTCTCGAGCATGAGTTTCCCTGCGTTCCTGTCCTGCCCTCCACCTGACTCCACCCAGACACACTGTTCTGCCACTGAGAGAAGGGAAGGAAGATTTCTTTGCTCTCCTTTCATCCTTGCATTTGGGGTTATTTCTCCCCTGCTCTGTCCACATCATTATCATGCTGCCCATGGCCTTCCACCCCACTGGTGTAGCTGAGGAGCCCTGTGATAGCCACCAGTCACTTCGCCAGTAGACAGTTCCTTTGCCCTCAGAATCCATCCCACCATCCAGAATACACACACACTCACACACACACTCATACACATATACACACTCACACACACACTCATACACATATTCACACTCACACACTCACACTCTCACACACACACATACACACACACTCACACTCTCACACACATACACACACTCACATACACACACTCACACTCTCACACACATACACACACTCACATACACACACACTCACACACTCTCACACACACATACACACTCACACACACATATACACACACACTCTCACACACTCTCACACTCACACACACATACATACTCACACACACATACACACTCACACACACACTCACACACTCACACACATACACACACACTCACACACACATACACACACTCTCACACACACTCACACACTCACACACACTCACACAGACACTCACACAGGCACACACTCTCATACACATACACACACTCACACACACTCACACACACTCACACACACTCACACACACTCACACTCACACACTCACATAATTACACATTCACACAGACACTCACACAGGCACACACTCACACAGAGACACACTCACACACTCTCACACACATACACACACACTCGCACACTTTCACACACATACACACACTCACACACACTCACATACTTACACACTCACACACTCACTCACACAGACACACACTTTCACACACATACACACTCACATACTTATACACTCACACAGACACTCACACAGGCACACACTCACACACACACACTCACACACACACACACTCACACACACGTACTGTGAAGTCCTCCTCATTCTTACATGTATTGGAGGAAAACCTCCTTTCCTTTGGCTAAAGTTAAGATGTACACCTTGGAGGG
>NC_022034.1:7348035-7371959 GCF_000317375.1 Microtus ochrogaster
CTCTCACACACATACACACACTCACATATACACACTCACACACTCTCACACACATACACACACACTCACACACATATACACACACACTCTCACACTCTCTCACACACACACTCACACACTCTCACACACACACTCACACACACATACACACTCACACACACATACACACTCACACACACTCACACACTCACACACACTCACACAGGCACACACTCTCATACACATATACACACTCACACACACTCACACTCACACACACTCACACACTCACATAATTACACATTCACACAGACACACAGGCACACATTCACACAGATGCACACACACTCTCACACACATACACACTCACACACTTTCACACACATACACACACTCACACACACTCACATACTTACACACTCACACACACTCACATAGGCACACACTCACACACACACTCACATACTTACACACTCACACACTCACTCACACAGACACACACTTTCACACACATACACACACTCACATACTTACACACTCACACAGGCACACACTCACACACACTCACACAGACACATAGGCACACACTCACACACACACTCACATACTTACACACTCATACAGACACTCAAACAGGTACACACTCACACACACACACACTCACACACACACACACACGTACTGTGAAGTCCTCCTCATTCTTACATGTATTGGAGGAAAACCTCCTTTCCTTTGGCTAAAGTTAAGATGTACACCTTGGAGGGGGAGGGAAGTGCACTACCATATTCCCAAATATTCATTCAATACTCAAAAGGGGTGTGTTCCACTGAGACTCTGGGTGTGGTAGTAGTTGAGATGATGCTCCTGAACTTGGAACACAGCCTCAAGAGAGAGAATGGGGCTAGAGATGGGGTGACTCACATCAGTGTGTGGTGGCTAAACTCCATGAACGTTTCTTTTGGTGCGATGTTTGAATTTGAGAGTTAACAGAGACTCCTTTCTGAAGTCCATTTTGCCAAACGTAGAATGACAGTGCCTGGGAACTGCTCCTCAGAACCACTCTAAGGCCATGTTCAGATAGATGCAAAGAGGTGGGCTTCACGCGAATGTATACCGTGTGAGATTTTCTTCTGGGTTTAGTTCAAAGGTAACATTCAGTTAGGATCTTTTGCGTCACAAAATTTAATGTCAGAAGATCAAAGTTTAGATGCCTGAAAGGGAGGAGTGGATGTGTTGGCCAAGGAAGGCAGAGGATAAGGTATGCCAAGATGAGCTAGCTGCCCCTCTATGAGATGTGGCTGTGTCCACAGAACAATCTTTACCGGGGAGTCAGAAATCCAAACTTTAAGATGTATTAACTCATGCTGAATGCATGGTTTTCATTTAGCCCATGGAAAATCAGCTCACTCAGGGGAAGTTCTCTCCTCCATGGGGTTTCACAACTGGCCACCTCTAGAGCCGCTCCATAGTACGGAGCTCTTGCTTAAGCTTGTTGAAAGCGGCTCGCAGCATTTGAGTTCGTTAGAAGCCCATAAAGAACAGAGGCCTGAATGAACATCAGCGACCCCTACAGTGGATGATGTCACTCAGAGGCCTGGTCTAGTCCCACAGCTGGCTAACTAACTTTACCTGGATGGAGTGGCCCTGAAGGGTAAAGGAGGCCAGAGGGAAGAGGCTTCCTCCAGCAGGGAGCTTAGCTGCTGCTTTGTGAGGTGTGTGGGTTCCCACAGAGGTGACCACAGCTGAGAAACAACATCTTAAACGAAGCTGACAATGTGTGAAGTGGAAAAAGTCACCCACCGAGGAGAGGCACTGTGAACTTTACTTTTGACTTAAATTAATGGGGACCCAAGGAGAGAAAATCCTTCCGATGTGCAAGAAAAGCCACAAGGAGGGTTGCTGGAGAGGCCTGCCTGAGCAGGTGCCTGCCAGGTGTGCTAGGGCTCAAACGCAGTGATTCTGTTGCTGGGACACCCTCTGACTACCAAACTTTGGGTTCCAAGTAATGAGCTCACTGCGTCCCATTTTCCTCTTTTTAAGGTTTTTGTTAGTAGTCAGGAGCTGCAGGAGTGGAGGGGTTAGAACATCACATCAGGGAAGACAGTTGCAGAAGTTTGAGGGATTTTGTGGGTGTCATTCTAGGAGTTTGTGTTGGGGGGCTGGGTCAGCCCAACAGCAAGAGGGGATTTCTTTCTAAGGAAAACAACCCATGCTCTTAGCAACACGTGTCTGGCCAACCGCTGGGAAGTCTGAACTGTGTGAGATGAAGGAAGTGCATGCCCAGGGCAGGGGGCAGTGGCAGCATTCCAAGCCTTCTGAGCCCTTCCCTTCTGCACACAAGTCACCTGGCTATACCACCACGAAGAACACCTGCTCAACTCTCTCCCTCATCCATCATCCAACTCCCAGGTTCACAGACCCAACATTAATCACTTGGAGCAAAGACCGGGCAAGGGAGATAGCCAGGGGGATCTCCAAAAGGAAGTCCTTCATGAGTGGCAATGAGGAGGGATGAGGGGGTAGAGAGTGAGCAGAGTTGCATCCTGCATCCTTCCCTAGCACTAGGGAGATGTTGAGGCAGCTGCTGGGAGGCAGGGCTTATTAGCGTTGCCCGTGGAATCCAGCAAAGCAAAGAGGCAGATGAGGAGCTGCTGGGAGAATTAGCTTCCTTAAATAAGAGACATAAGTGTAATGGGAACAGAGAAGTTCCTAAGTGGCTCATCTCAGGCTGCTCTGCAATCATGGGAATGTTAAATATACACCAAAAAGGAGGGGGAGGAAAGGGAGAGGCGGGATGAACCAATGCTGTTGCTAGACATATGCACCACGCAGGCACCTCTCTACAGCTGGTTCTCAGGTTTGTTTTGAAACGAATGGCCATAGTTTTGATGGCGTATTAAATCTCATTACAATGCTCTTAGTTGTGATGACACCATGCCTTCCATGCACAGGCGACATCGTGTCTTCCTCTTACTAGGGGAAGACTGTGACTGCAGGCATCCCTACCCTTTAGGGAGCTTTTCTACAGATAACAGAATGGTGTCACTTCTGCCTTACCTTCCAGCTCTGAAGTTCAGAGCAAACAGATTGCTTTCTGCACGGGAAGTGTTTGTTTTCTCGCCCAGGCTGTAAGTCCTTTAAGGTAGAGAAGAATCCTATATTTCCTAGGGCCTCCTTCCCAGTGACAACTCCTTGCTGATGAAACCACCCATGACCTTGCTGCTAGGTTGTGCCCTGGAATCCTGGGTCTATGCAGCCACTTTTCAGTCCTCCTGGGATGTGATGTAGGATTCCCCTCTGTATGCTGTGAATACCGTTGGTGAATAAAGAAACTGTCTTAAGCCTGAGCAGGGCAGAACTTAGATAGATGGGGAAAACTAAACTGAATGCTGGGAGAAAGAAGGTGGAGTCAGGGAGAAGCCATATAGACCCGCTGGAGACAGATACCAGAACTTTACCGGATAAGCCACAGCCAAGTGGGGATACACAGATTAATGGAGATGGATTAATTTAAGATATGAGTTAGCAAGAAATACACTTAAACTATTGACCAAACAGTATTGCAAATAATATGGTTTCTGTGTGATTATTTTGGGGCTGAGCAGCTGGGAACAAACAAGTGGCCTCCTACAATGAATTGATGTGCCAACATGGTTGACTAGATCAATGTAAAACCTAAGAAAGCTTGGAAAGGAATTCTAGCCACTAGAAAACAAAGTTTAGCTGTTTTTTGTTTTGTTGTTGTTGTTTTGGGATGGGCTCTGCTTGCTGACAGCATGCTGCAGCTCCTTTAAGAGAGGTTTTCCTGATTCAGCAGTAGTAACTAAAGAAAAATATGTGTAGCTTTGAAATGGCGGTTTTCTGGGCCGTGCTGTCAGATTGAACTCTAGTTTTTTCAGGAGTTGAATCATTTAAATGGAGTTTGTGAGCAACATGTTACCAACTGCTTAATGGCACGTCATAGACCTGGTGAACACTTGGAACTGGGGCAGTATGCATGGCTTGCAGAGGCAGTGAACATGCCTGTGACATGTTGGACTGGGCAGAACCAAAGGCAAAGCATTATTATCACTTATTACTTATTACTAATAATGTAGCCTAGCATTTTAAGAAATGTCTCTTGACAGAAAAGGATTTCAGATACACAATAGAACAGATTCAGACATAAAAGACCTCTAAATGAGACACAGTGTGTTTTTAAAATGTACTTAGGCTTGGGAGAGAGGAGAAGAAAAGACAGTCACAGCCTTGTGGCAATACACAGATTAATGGAGATGGGTTAATTTAAGATATTAGTTAGCCAGAAATATGCTTAACCTATTGGCCAAACAGTATTGCAAATAATATATTTTTTGTGATTATTTCGGGACTGAGCAGCCACGGAATAAACAAGCAGCCTCCTACAACAGGGATGTGTATGAGGAAGGCAGTTTGAGTGAGTGACAGGAGCTCAGGCACACGAATCTAAAAGGCAGTATTTGAAGACTAGATACCCCTAACAAGTAACTGCCTCTGTGTTCCAGGTTCTTCCCAAGGCCATTCCAGGAAAGACACACAGGAAGCATCATGATTAAGAAAAATGGACAGTTCTAGTGCCCTCTCCTGTGACTGCTGGATTTCTGCCCTCTCTTTAAAGTACCCAGCAGGACAGAGTTGTGAGCAAGCTCTGTCGGTACCCATGAGATATCACCATTTGACTCTTCATCCTGACCTTTTGGGGAGCAATCTGCTGCAGTGATGTGCCTCACTCCAACTGCCTCTCATGACCATGAGCTTTCCAGCCCTAGTTCCCTTTAAGGACACTGCTATGTACATGAGGTCACTGATCCTTGCTATTGGAATGGCCAGGCCTGGGCCTGTTGTCGTGGGCAGGTAGAGCCCCGCTAATGTATTCTGGAACACGCCCCAAGGAGTCTTTGGGAGGATGTTCTTTGCTTTCTTGCTCTGTTGTGGTTGTCCCCTCATGTGTTAGAATTCTCCACTCCAACCCACCCCCTGTCTCATTTTCTAGTCCTGATGGATGTCTAGTGTCCCACTTCTAAGGGTGAGTTTGTTTTCATAGTTTTCCACAGGCAGTCATGGCCATAGGAACTGGAGGGACCACACTCAGGTCTTTCTGGTGGGTCTGAATTAGCAGCACTTGGCTTCAAACTGACATGCCCACCTCAACTGCAGAGCCATGTGGATTGCTTGGCTTCACTCAGTTCTCACAGTGGTCCAGGACTGGCAGGGATTCTCTGATTGGTTCTAACTAGGAACACACATCCAGGACAGGTGGGCTGCCTGCAGCAGTACAGGATAGAGACAAGGAAAGAGCCGTGAGTCTAGACCAGGTGATCTGTGACTCCAAGGAAGAGAGAAATCAGTTCACACCGGGTCCATAAGAAGAGCCCCAGGAGTCAGCTGACACCTTGCTTACCTGCCACTCAGTGACAGCATAATCACAAAGCTGAGGAATGCCCCAGACCCCAAGTGGAGCCCCAGAACCAAGGGTTTGCCCATCAGGACCCTCACCCCTATGTGAGATACAGAAAGGTAGACTGATGGGTGGCATGTCTTGTAACGATGTCCAGGGGCCAGCAGAAGACAGGTGTGTTTATGTGGTGAAAACAGTACCATCTTTTCCCTCTTTCTCAGTTTTCTCTCAGTTCAACATGTCCATCTGTTTAAATGCCATACAGTCAGCTATGCTTTGGTCTCCAGACTGACCACAAGGGACTCTTGGGAGGCTGTCACTGTCCCCAGGAATTCTATCTTCAAAGCTTTTCAAATGTACAAAACAGGACAAACCAGTCTTGGAATCTTTAACACATCAGCGAGCGATCCCAGACTCCTCCTTTCCCCTCTGAGCCTGAAATGCAACCCCAGCTGCTATTGTTTCTCAGAGTACGAGAAGTGAAGGATGAAGGTGAAACCTGATTATTTGGGGTGGCTTTTCTCCTTGTCTCCTGAGATTTGTTTTGTTTCCCTGGCTTGCTGTGGAATTGAGGGACTTATTTTCACACAGAATTACCCTGATAGTTTTCCAACTGTTTGTGAACTCAGTACTGTGAGAATCAGGCTTGGGCGTTTTCTCCCATAGGATGGGGCAGTCCCTCCAATTTCTGGTCCTGACACCCTACTGAAGAGGCTCATCTGAGAAATGGTGCCGGAGTCCAGGCTCTGAAGTCTCCAGGAAAAAACACAGTTTGGGACTCTAGAGGATCTTGGGTTAACCATCAGGCATGTTCTTAGAAATACAGGCTGTCTCCAGTCAACATTCTACCTCTGTGAAGAGACCTCATAACCATGGCAACTCTTATAAAGGAAAACATTTAATTGGGGCTGATTTACAGTACAGAGGTGTAGTCCATTATCTCCATGGCGGGAAGCATGGTGGTGTGTAGGCAGACACGGTGCTGGAGAAGGAGCTGAGGGTCCTACACCTACACAGCAGGAAGAGCCAGTGACACTGGGCCTGGCTTGAGCCATTAAAACCACAAAGCCCACCTCCCAGTGACACACTTCCTCTAACAAGGCCACACGTACTCCAACAAAGTCACATCTCCCAATAGTGCCCACTCCCTAAGAGCCTTATGGGAGCCGTTTCCATTCAAACCACAACACACACCAAGAAGGCAGCCTAGAAACTGTAAATTCTCAATTTATTATTTGACGATTCATAGATGTTCAGCCAGGCAGGAAACAGCTTCCGAAATATAAGATGAAAACTCTGCAGGACTCACAGAGATGTTCACAGTGACCACTCCCAACTCAGTACCGGGGGCTGGTGCCCAGCTCTGCAGGAACACTCGCTTATGGGGTGCCTATGGGCCTCCACCTGGGAGCCATGGAAAGCGAGAAACAGAAACACCAGTAGGAAGAAGTCCGTGTTAGGAAAGGAAGATAGTCTGTCATTCCTCGGACACCAACTGTGTGCCAGGCATTAGGGTGTGCCTCTGGGGTGACACGCTTCAGTCACCCCATGAACCTTTGACCTATGTGCCCTGTGCTGCATAAAGCAGGGTTAAGCAGGAGCTGCCTGTGCCTTTCAGGGCCCTGACAGCTGTTCCCTCTGCTCTTCCTACGGGGCAGGCTGCAGCTGAGAGGAACTGGGAATCACCAGGGTACCTCTCTCACTGTTTTCTGGGTGGCAGGGTTTCTCTTCTAGCCCAGGGCAGTCTGTTGCACCACTGAACCTTTGAAGTCCAAGATCTGAGTCCTGCAAGTACCAGAAAGGATGGCCCATGGCTTCTTGTCTTTTGTCATCCTCAGACACACGCTCTCTTTAAATAGAAAAGGCGGCATTCCTGCCCCATGAGAGCTTGCCAGGGTGAAAAATAAGAAATAGACTCAGCCGATTTGGCAAGGGGCCCTGTGATGGGTGACGATGCCTGCATAGCTGTGCACATAGATCATCCATGCAAGCACTGTGTGACTCATTCTCTCAGTGGCTGCCCAGAACACAAGCAAGACCTGTGGCCCAAGCAGCCCTGTGACCCCAGGAGGCCCAGGCCCCCAGCAAACCTTCTTTGCCAAGGGAACATTGACTTTGCAGCAAGCTGAGGAGGCAACCCCCAAAGGTTAAGCTTCTGCTACGTCAACCCCACTAAAGTGATTTGAAATCTCTATAGAGCAGCCCCTTTAGAAAGAGTGATTTGGATAGCTAGGTGAGGTGTCTGAGTTTGTAACCCCAGAGATTAGAAGATGGAGCTCACTGGACAGACAGCCTAGCCTACATGATGCGTTCCAGACCACTGAGAGACTCCGCCTCAAAAACACAAGACAGACATCTTATCTAAGGAACAACATCTGAGGGTGACCTCTAGCATCCACATGGGATACACATGTGCATACACACACACACCCCTGCACATACACAGGCATAAACATGCATACATGCACATACCAAAACAACAAAATTTTTATAAAAAAAATAGACCTTTTGAGGGGAATATGTGTGTGAGTTATGTGCATATGTATGTGAGATATGTGTGTATGTATATGTGGTGTATATGGTGTACATGTGTAACATATTTTTATGGTGTATATGTGCATGTGTGGTATGCATGTGTGTCTCTGTGTGCATGTGGTGCACATGAGTATGAGTTGGTATGTGTGTGTATGTTATAAGTGTGTATGTATTGTATGTGTGTGGTACATGTGCACATACCTTCGCAGTATAACTACCCATGAGTATGATAGAGTGTTCTGACCTCTGAGCCCTGCCTTCAGCCCAAAAGACATTTTAACACCCCACTTCTAAATGAGTTTCCTCGTGGCCAGTGTTGTTGAGGTCAAATGCAACTGATTTAAATACTGCTGATAGCCAGGATTGGTGAAACTCACTAATGGATATGCTATTCACGTGAAAATGTTCATGTCTGTACATACATAATATAGATAGCTGGATAGAACTAGACTGACATTTGCTTTTGAACCGCCTTTGAAAAAGGAATTTGCAAAGCATGCAGGGTAATTAATATTGCAAAGAAAATAATCCACTTAATTATCCCCATTCAATTTTTATTAATTAAATAGTTGCCTAAAGACATCTATCTTCTTCTGTCTTGTTTCTCCACATACAGTCCCTAAAGCAATACACAACGTAATTTCTTTACAAAACTTCCAATGCATATTTTATTTAACTGGACTTTTTCAAAGTCTGATAGAGTTCCAAAGAAAGTGAAATAGAGAGAAAGGAGAGAGGCAGAGAAGGCAGGAATGAAGGGGACCCTCATCCCATGCAGGTGGGGGAAGGATGATAAAGACAGGTGGGTTTGGGCTCTGAGCTTGGGGGCTAATCATGAGACACCAGGGCTGCCATGTCACTCCCGCCACATACAAGAATGCTATCTGTTTGTCGTAGACTGTTGGAAAACACTCGCTAGCTCACCTCAGCTGCAGCACTCCTTTCCAGGCTGATGGCTGGATGACATTTCCTGCAGCCTTCGTAACACACATGAGACCGTGAGACCAAAGACGACACTGCGTGATGGACAGGGGATTCTTTTGAAGCCTTCAGCAAGCAGCACTGAAGGCCCTGATCCCAAAGCATCAAGAACAAAAGTTGCATGTCCTGTGCATGAGGGGATGCGGGACACTGGGTGAACCTCTGCCCCGCCTCTAGACGTGACAGAGGCAGGACAGGGAGTAGCTGGCATGGTGGCAGGAGATGAAGCTGCCAGGTTGCATCTCAACTCACAGAGCGAGCAGGAAGAGTGAACTGAAAGTTGGGCAGGGCTAGAAACTCTTGGAGTATGACCCCGACCCAGTGAGGGACTTCCTCCAGCAAACCTTCACGTTCCCAAACAGGGCCGCCAACTGGAGACCAACAAATGCATGAGCCTGTGAGGGGCAAAATTGCCCATTCAAACCACCACAGTTCCCTTCTTACTCACCCGGTCTGCATTCAAAGGCTAACCATCCCACGACAGAACTTTAACCCAGGATCTTAAGGGAAAGGTGGTAACTACGCCCCCTCCCAACAAGGCCTTATTTGAAATAGAAGGTGTTTAAAGGAATAATGAGGGTCAAGCGAGTCATTTAGATATCCCTGATCTGACTGTTATCCTGATAAGAGGCCAGGACACACACAGGACACGTGGAAGGACAACATCCCCGCGGACACCAAAAGGAAACAGCCGCCTACATGTCAACCATACAGACCTCCAGGGATGGCAACCCTGGTCATACCTCCATCTCAGACTTCCAGAACTGTGAGGAGTAGCTTTAGCTTTTGATTCTGAAAGACACTCAGTGCCTGGGATTTGTCACAGAAGTCCTTGCTAATTCACTCTTCTTCCAGAGTTCTGGCCTCAGATCCTCAGCAACTGTTCCTGGCTCAGTTTCCAATGTGTGGGCAAAGAGTCTGATGGTTCTACCCTCTGAAGCTCAGCCCTGTGGGGCAGACTGACGAGGATGAGATCATGGGTGATAGCCTTGGAGTGAGGGCTTAAGATGGGGTAATGAGGCAGAGACTCTGACCACCAGAGTGTCCTCAGAACAGGATCCAAGTCCCCTTAAGGATGGGCAAGAGGTGTAGGCACCAGCTAATGTCATTGTCTGTAGCCTCTACATTGAAATAATTTTTCTAGAAGTGAGGCTCCTCGGGGCTCAAGAAGTCTTAGGTAGTTCTTGAAGCTTACAGGATTCACAATGTCCCTCTTCAGGGTTCTACAGGCAGGAAAAGTCACACAATTCCTAACACAAGGCCGTTCGCCCATAACTGGAAGCAGTTGCTAGCTTTCTGGGGCAGGTAGGTAGAGTCACTTTTATTCCTTGTTATCATTGCCATGCTTAAAGACAGCGCAGGTGTAGGTGTAGCTGCCAGGAGCTCGAGGAGGTGCGGAGAGGAATCGCAGGGTAGTAGAGACAGAGAGTTGATTTGGGATGATGGAAAGGCTGTGGATGCGGGTGGTGGTGACAGTGGCATGGGCAGATATTCTTAGTTCCCTGAATTTTCCAGCTACAAAGAGTTAACAAGTTTTATGACAAGTATATCTCACCACGATAAAAATGTTTTTTAAGGTTTCTGGGGATGTGTCAACCCTTGCGATGAAGCCTTCTGTGGTGGAGTGACATTTAGCCAGTATTCTTGGGGAAATTCCCTCCTCCTCCTTGTTAGGAGGTGCTACACACACCAAGGGCTACCCCTCCAGGCTTCCCTACTGTCTGTTGAGTGACGGACTTCAAGATAATTACAGGAGCCCCAGTTAATCAAGAGACACTGTGGTGCTCACCTGCAGAACTCCTGAAATGGACCAGTGTTTACAAGTGTCCCCACCACCCTGAACCAGAATCCCATAGTCAGAGCCAATTACTGGCAAGCCTCGGGTGTGTATACAGGAAGAGCCCTCTGAGCTCAAGATAGCAGGAATACAATTTCCACTTATCAGGAAGTTACATATTTCTCATTAATATCCTCCTAGACCATTTCTCTGGGTTCCTATGAGGATTTTGCCCATTGGGCAATTGGAACGGGACAGTCAGAATAGAGAAGCTGGCAAGTGCATAATTCACTTGGAGTCACAAAGATAAAGTAAGCCAGTTCTCTACTGTGCACCCCCGGGGAGCAGAAGTTTGGGAAAGGTGTCAAATGTATGCTGTGCACAGATACTCAGAAATAAAGAAGGGAGAAAAATCAATATGTCTTCCTTCTCACCATTCTAATGCCAGGAGGGGGTGTGGAGAGAGGAAGAGCAGCTTTGGGGAGGGGTGATGTTAGTCTGGAGCTTGGAGGCAAAGGCTCCTGCTCCAGCACTCAAGGTCACACTTGGGCAGATTCTCTGCACGGTCAGAGAGGGCATAAGGGCAGAATACTTGTAGAGGAACAAGGGAATGGCGACCCCTGCTCCCCAGGCTGCAGCTGGAAGGGAAGCGTGCACTCTCACGAGGAGGCAGCTTTTCAAATAAAGTCACAGACCCAGTGGAAGCGTTCTCCACCCTCGACTTTACTGTCAGCCACTTACATACATGCACATGTAAATGTGCATGCCTAGGGACACTGTGAGCACACACATTCTGGATCTCATGCCCACAACTCTGCAGGCCGGTATTTGGACAGTCTGGTTGGGTCTTCCTGGAGTCATTACCTCTCTTGTCTTAGTCTGAAGACTTCTCACTCTCAATGGCAGACAATGTCCCCTCTCTGCTGGTCCTCTTGAGGGAATGTGTACCCCTTGGTTTCAGCAGCCAAGCAGATGTGAGGCCTGCTGACACTGAGCATCTTCCCACATGACAAGACTCAGGCGCAGAGTAGAGAAGATCTCTCAAATGTGCAGATGGCCTCTGGCTCAGTTTTCATGACAGTGCTTCTCAGAGACACAGACAGGACATCAGTTGGGGTTTCTAGTCTCATCTACTTTCTCCTGGGCCTCCAAACTCTTCACTGAATATAGCACCCCAAACCAACCAGCTCACCCGAGAAGAAAACCTTGCAGGGTTTTCCTGCAAGAAAATGGCTGGTGGACAAACAAGTCTGAGGTTCGAGAGGGGTTAAAATTAGAAACACTGGGGCCTTCTTCTAGAACCCTACCAAAAGTAACCACTGAGGTATGGTCAAATGAGCACCACAGCCAAGAGCAGAGCATGCTCCCAGAAGCAGAGAAGCCCCACAAAGGGCATCAGAAGGGCTCTCCTGAACACTGCCACATCTTCTCTGCTGACTTTGACATAAGGAACATCACCTGCACCACCTTCTCAGCACCTTAACAATAGCATTCAAATGATTCAAAGTATTGAATGTGAGTCAGGGCGGTTACACTGATGATGCAACAGTGCCCAGTGTTAGCAACATGCTACGAAAAGAACATTCTCTAAAAGTGCAGGGAAGGTATCACAGGTTTGTACTTCAAATTAACAATATATGCTTGGAGGGGTTTAAAACTCTTCTGCTCAGGGCTAGGGAGAAGGCTATGTTTGCAAAGTGCTTACTACACAACCTTAAGGACCTGAGTTCAGATCTCCAGCACCCATATAAAAAGTTGGGTATAGTAGCTTAAATCTGTAATCCCAGAACTAGGAGCTTGCTGGCTAACCATCTTAGACAAACTTCGGGTTCAGATCTTGTCTCAAAAACAAATAACATAGAGGATGTTTGAGGGAAACAACCAACACTGACCTCTGGCCTCCACACGCATGTACACATATGCAAGTGCACATGCACACACATATACCCACCACACATATAAATCATATATATACATATGCACATATAAATCATATATATACATATGCACATATAAATCATATATATATATGCACATATAAATCATATATATATATGCAAGTGCACATGCACACACATATACCCACCACACATATAAATCTTCCATCAGCTGACCCAGTAACTCCACTTTTAGGAAATTATCCTAATAAAAAGCCACAAATCCATACATACCAATCATCTGCAGAAATACAGTTATGACCATACTACTGTGAAATTCAGAGCAACCTTGAAAATAGAGTAATAGGCTGCCAGTAAAAAATCAGCAAATGTTCAAAGGTTTGGATAATAGTTTTTTATATAAAAAGTTTAAAACTAAGAAATATAAAACTGCTTACATAGTGTGAGCTCGATTTATTTAAATAATCATTCATTATTCTTCTAAAACAAATGTGCCATCAGGAAGGTGTCTCATAGACGCCCCTCCCAAGCAAGAAAGACTATTTTACCAATGGTATTGATTCCCTCCACAGCTCAACAATAAGACCCTATTGCTAACAATGCCATTTATTTACAGCAAAGAAGAGGGAGAGAGCTAACTGGTACTGAGCTGGAAGTTCTACCCCTTCTGGGTGGTGTTCCTAGTATTAGAAGGTGCCGTCTGCACTACCAGAGTAAAAAGGTAATTACCAATTTACCCAGCTATGAACCCTGTGAGCTATAGCGGCATGTCTGCAATATATGCATGACATGAATGTTAGGAAATAACCATTTTTAAAAATCAGATTCAAGGCCCATTTCATGAGATGAAACCATACCTGATATTGTTTTTTTTTCATGCTTTTTTTTAAATATTTTTTAAATATTTATTTATTATGTATATAATATTCTGTCTGTCTGCAGGCCAGAAGAGGGCACCAGATCTCATTACAGATGGTTGTGAGCCACCATGTGGTTGCTGGGAATTGAACTCAGGAACTTGAACTTGGAATTGAACTTGGAAGAGCAGGCAATGCTCTTCACCGCTGAGCCATCTCTCCAGCCCCCATACCTGATATTGTTAATGACTGGATAGGTCATGTGTTCAGGGAAAACCTACTACTTTTATTCTTTTTTTTTTAAAGGTTTTTCCAGGCAGGGTTTCTCTGTATAGCCCTGGTTGTTCAGGAACTCACTCTGTAGACCAGGCTGGCCTTGAACTCACAAAGATCTGCTTGAGTCTACCTCCCAAGTGCTGGGATTAAAGGCATGTGCCACCACTGCCTGGCTACTACTTTGATTCTGCTAAATAATCATAGCAATAAAATAGCTCCTAATGACATACAGATATCGGTGTATTGCTCAATCCTCATCAGAAAAACTTCTTTCGTGCGTGGGAATTAACACAGAGAACTAAAACTGGAAAGTGTGAGGAGAATGAGAGACTTTGGGGTGCTCAACCCTGAATGGGGTGTCTCGCATCCCTTCCTCGAGGTTCAGAAAAGAGGGAGTGGAAAGAGCCAGGGGTGGTGGATGATTTCAAGGAAGTGGTCTCCAGACACAGCAGGGCAGATGTACATATGAACACACAAAGATAGTGGCAGCATACACAAGAGCTACAACAGCTCACATCAAACAAATCCAAAGGTGGACACCAAGTCCCTCCCCCAGTCAAGGGGAAGTAGACACCAAGCCCCACCCCAGCCAAGGGGAAGTGGACCTTCTTTATAGTACCTTATAATATCCTTCCCAGAAACATGAGTTTTGGGGACTGCAGGAATGTTAATCTGGGTATTTCATTGCTGCAAAAGGTCACAACCCCATAAATTCACTAAGATATTACCTACATATGGGCTCAGTCTTTTTTTATGTCCTTCTGGCCCAATGTATTCAACCAATCTCATGATTTTTTCACTTGAGATAGGGTCCTAATTCCTAGGAATTGAACATCTGCCTCTTGAAGAGGCCAATTCATACGCCAAGATTCTGGAGCAAAGATAGCCATGTCTGCACCCATGTTTAGTAATCCCTCAATTATTATGTTATTTATATGCATTCTTAGTTTTGGTCTTTGATCATTTATAAAAGTCTGCCAAAATATATGCTTCCTATTTCCTATTGGAATTTTTGATTCATCCTCCATGTTTATTCCATCATCCAGAACACTATGGTTTTTTTTTATAACAGGCAATAGATTTTCTGGTTTTCCTGGGGAGGTATGTCCTCCGTAGTAACTGGGAATGACTGGACCACACTTGACATGGGGGCCTGCAAGGGTCCCCCCCCCAAGGAGCTTCCCAGTGGCATTGGGTTGCCTTGTCTGTCTTTTGTTGATCTGCATTCATTGGTCCAATGTCAGCCTTTGCCACATTTCCCACATGATCCAGAATACCAAGACCTTCTATTTTTGCCATTCCCAGCGGAGACATTATTTCTATGAATTGTTTGCCTATAATCCCTCCTCAGATGGCATCTTGATGCCTCCTTATACCTTTGGAAATTGTTTCTCCTACCCAAGCTTTAATATTATAGTCAAATGTCTCAACATTCATTGTATGCAGGATCCATTCATCCATTGGTGATGATCTAACCTTTAAAGGCCCAAGTATATTTTTTCGTTCTGAGTTAGCATTTTCAAAAGCCAGAGATTCAATAAGTACTTATCTAGCTTCTGGGTCTGTTACTCCCATTTGTACAGCCTTGGTTTATCTTTGTAAAAAGTCACTAAAGGGTTCTCTCTGTTTAACCCTAGTATATGATTCAATCCATTTTTCTGGTTCTTGAATCCTGTTCCAAACATTTAAGGCTTCTGTGTGGCATATGGACAAGATGTGTGCATCATAAAGAGCTTGATCCTATGGGTCAGCATAAGTGCCTTTGCCAAGAATTTGATCTTGGGAAGCCTCAAATCCTTTTAATTTTCCCTGTTGTTCTAAAATTGTTGCCTCTTCTCACAAATAGTATTTCCACAGTAATTGTGGCCCATCTTCCAGGACCCCTGAAACTAATTAAAGCCAATTGTGTGGGTTAGTCTTATTGCTAGAAGCCCATGTCTTTACCATCTTCCTAAAAAAAATGCTGAAGGCAAGCCATAAGATACTACTGCTTGCTTAATTTCTTTTAACTCATGTATACCTATATGTATTCATCTACATCCCTTGCATCCTTCGAGCATTTAGAACTTGATGCTTTTTCAGATGTGATTACAGGGTAGGAAGATTAAACCATGGGTAAGTCTTCTCTGGCTTTGACAGGTACTGACAATGTTAAGTCCTGTCCTTGTACCTTCTTTCCCTGCTCATGAGCTGTGATAATTTCCCCAATCATTTCCAATCATTTTACTACTGTCTTTTGTAAATCCTGAATCTCTTGGACTGTATATATTTCTAGCGATTTCATTGAGGAGCCTAACCTCTGGTCCTCAATCTACACATGTGATTCCAAGGTATGAAGTTTTTCTTTTAAAGATAACATCTCATCTTTGGACATTATTTGGATAGTGTGTAGATTGCCTTCCTGGAGAGATACTCTATCTGATAACCTATCATAACTTTTTAACAGGTTTTGATTGTCAAACTCAACAGTATAAATTCTTTCAGATAATTTCTCAGTACCCTTTGACATGGATTGAATTTTGTCTGTCAAATTAATGTTATCCTTTTCAATGATATTAATTTTCAACAATCTGTTCAGTATTAGTCTGTAAAGAATGTATCATTTCTAAAAGTGTCTCATTCTCAGTTCTGTTATCAAACCATCATCTTAAGGATACAATATGAAAAACAAGGATAAATCCCAATATCCAATAATTGGATGTATCAGAAAAAAACATTTAAGCGTTGAAGAATACCATCCACAGAATAAGCAAAAAGGTTATTAAATTCCTCAATGGTAATATTATCTGCAATCTTATAACTTTCAAATTTATTAATTTACTGGTCTTTGTTAGGAATAAATTACTGTAGCTGTAATAATCTTTATTGGCCAGCAGATGTAGTGGTTGCAGCCGCATGGCAAAGAAACACAACCAGTAGTGGCTCGGGACTGTTTACACCCCTTTGGTTCTGCACATTGGTGCCTGGTTAGATACTGACAAATATGCTTTGCTTGACAAATTTAGAGCAATTAAATCAGTCCCATACACAGAATTTTTTGGTGGCCAGAATATCCAGGAGCCCAGAGTTCACAAGCACTGCACAAGTCACCATGGGGAAGTGAAAGTGGTGGGAGGGGACATGTGCAAGCCTGAAAAATTGCCATGTCACAGTGTGGTAGCAGTAACTCCATTGTGGCAGTGTTTTGAGGGAAAAAAAACTTAGTAGATGAAATCAAGCCAGGCAGGCCAGGGTGGGAAACCTTCTGGGCTGTGGAAATTTTAGGCCTTTTAGGCTGGTCTTGGTAGGCATGGAGTTGGGATTCACATGGGTGCCAGATGACAATGGATGCTATAAAATAATCCCACACTAGCTCAGAATTGAGTCTAATAAAAGGTTATTTATTTAGGGGTAGACTCATAGATCATAGGCCTCTGCAAGAACTGGGAACAGGAACCAAATCCAGAAGCCAGGAGAGAGAACAAGTGCATGCTTTATGTTGGCATTTATAGTATAAGAGGCTATGCCCAAGTAGGCTGGTATCTTAACGGCTACTGGCTGCAGGAGTTCCCATGGCATATACTTACTTATATATAAGCATATTTATAAATATATATTTTTCCCAGTTAATATTGGCAATGATAGCATATACAGCAAAAGAGGAACATAAATAAAATATAATTTTAACTCAACAGTCTTGAAATTCACTCAGACATCTTTGTGCTTGGCTAGGAAGGATTATAAAGAAAGAAAACTGAGCCTACGGGACTTCTGGGCTTCTGATCACTGTGGGAGAAAGTAGCCTTTTAGTGAATTAAGAGTAAATATCAGAATTTTATGATCATATTCTCATCAAAACAAAGAAGCCAAGATTTAGAAGGAAAGGTGCACTGGCAAACTCATTTTAGTTTCTTGAACCCAAGCATTTGAAAAATAGTTTGATTGATATTGCCAACTGGAAACTCTGCCAATTTTCTAGTGTCCCTAAGTACCTACTAGCACTTTCCCAGATTGAATTTCCTATCCATATTTCTAAACGTTCTTGGCCACCCTGCCTATAATCATTTGGAGTTCTTTGTGAGCATAGCAATAGCACGCCTTGTTCTCTGAGAATCAGTCCAATGTCATGCTAACTTCTGCAAGGCTCTAAACCTACAAAATCCTTTCAAGAACATCCCTCCACTTTGTAGCCACAGCAGCACCTGAGGGATAAGAATTGTACCCTTTTGTAGAGGTGCAAACTAAGGCTTAAAGAGATGAAAGAACTACATTGAAGCTGCACAGCCAGTAAAGGCAGATCATGAATTAAATTCCTAGTCTCTTGACCCAAATCCACACTACACCATAGGTATAAAACAAATGCTAGATTCCAAGTTGTTTTTAGCCCAACATCTCCAAGGAGGAGCCCTTGTAGGATACTTGTTGCAATGGTGCAATCTGAGAAACCACAACAGACCCCATAAAGTCAGGATAGGAGATCGGTCTCCAAGGATGGAATCCTCTGCCTTCTGTAACTTCCTGCCCACCTCTGACCTCACTTCTGCACACGCTACTTTATTCATACAAAGACATCTTTCCTCTGTGTGGGTCCTAACCATATGAATAGAATGACTCATCATTTTGAAGTGATTATAAACAGATAATAAGCATGTAAAAAAACAACCAAAATGCCAGCTATAAATTGTGCATATGGTGTTATCAACAAATGTGTCTCTATCCTGCTTATAATCAGTAGATATTCTAGATTACACAAGCTCAGTACATCATGCAATGGGAACATGATTAGTTGTCTTTTATAACATCTTCCAATTTGAAATCCAAGCATTTAATTCATGTTCTGCTTATACCCTACTTCTTGGTCATTAATAATTATGTTCAATAAGCTGAGTTTAATAAAAATCTCTGTGCAAAATAACTAATCTTCTTCCCTTAAACATGGGCCTGTTCTCACTCCCACCATAAGCAAAATATGAATTTCTAAACTATCATCACCATTTAATTTAAATCCCCAGGATAAACCACCCTATGAGCTCACCCTGGAGCTACAGTGTGTTGGAATCAACTAAAACACAGCTCTGAAGCTCTTGGCCAGGACACTCGGGAACCAACTGCAAATAACCCAATAGCTGTTCCATGGTTGAAGCAGAGGGAAAATTGAGGCATCTGAACTCTGTCACTCAAAGCCAAAAATTCCTGCCTAAGTCTGACAAAGCATGAGTGGAAATGAAAAAAAAAATCCTAAAAGCAGAGGGTCCTGAGACAAAATTACTTCTAATCTATCTTTCTAGCCAAGACATAAACTGAGTTGAAGTGAATTAATAAAGATCTTACAGATAAAGTCGTAATTCTTTGTGAATTGCTAGCATCCACTCATTTAGGAAGCAAGGAGGAAGCCTTAGCCATGTGTTGCATTCTAGGCCAAGAGGACTAGAGAGCCATTCTAGTTTCATTTCTGTTGTTTCCATAAAATATCCTAGCAAAGAGCCACTAACTTAGAGCAAAGGGGTTTGTTCGATTTGTAATCCAGGCTACAGTCCATGATTGTGGGGAAGCCAAGATAGAAATTGAAGCATTGTATCCGCAGGCAAGAGCAGAGAGAATAAGCACATGAGTACGTCTTTGCTTGCTCTCAGCCAGCTTTCTACTCTTCTGTTTGGGACACACTGCCTGGGGAATAGTGCCGCCCACAATGGACTGGGTCTTCTTACATCAATTAACAATCAGGATAATTCCTCACAGACATGCCCCAGAAGTCAATATGACACACATATTTCTTTCCTAAAATTCTCTTCCCAGGTGGCTTTAGGTTGTATCAAGTTGATGTTAAAACCATCAGGAGACCCATGCTATCAAAGAGAGATTGCAGAGTGGATAGAGAGTGAGAAACTCGGGTTGCCACCACCTAGTGTGCTGGGATAGTTCCTGCCATGATACTGACATTTCCAACTCCCAGGATTGCCCACCTGGACTCTGATTCACTCTAATAACCCCTGGAGTTATTGGGGAGTCCCCCTCTCTGGGAACGTGAATCCTCCTAGTCAGAAAAATACAGAACACTGATTGAAGTCCAGGTCTCAGGACACCAAATATAACCCAAGCCATAGAAATAAAGGCAAGTTAAATCCCTAGTTTTTCTCAGTCAAGTTGTCTATAGATGTACACATTTCTTCAAGGCATTTGCTGGAGTAGGTGCAATGTAAGAAATCAGAATAGATCCTATGAAGTAATAAATAAGGTTGGGTTAGGAGACTTGGATCTCCAAAAATGGAACTAACTGGCCTGTTTCTGCAGCTGCCCTTGACTGTCCCTATCTCAGAAAACCCTGAACCCTTGGGTCTTTCCTCTCCAGCTGAGTCTGGACCACAGCCCTCTGGCGCTGTGACTGCTGTCCCTTGGTCTGCAGTCAGCTCTGCCACTGGCATTATACAGTTCCTATGTTCATACAAATGAGGCAAGCCATCAGGAGACCCTGTGCTTATCCAATCAGCAGTGATGGAGAGGGGGCAATGGTCCCACTGCTCAAGGTCTCAAATGCCAAGTCCTTCAGTCATGTGTCAGCCGCAGACCTCAGCCGTTCCTCGGGAGCTCATGCCTGAGGACACCATTGAAATATAGATAAATCCATCAAAAAGAAGACCCACAGCGTCCATCCACTCCTGTCTCAAGCAGCCCTTGTCTAGTGTGCCATTGCCACAGCCCTGAACAAATCAAAGGATATTATTTTCAAAGTGCCGAAAGCCTTGCTGAAATTCATGGAGAAGCGCAGAGACCTGTTCACCTGTCTGGAGGCCAGAGACTTGTCACACAAAGACAACTATGCTAATGCCTTCTTCGCATCCCCTATCAGCTGCCCCTCCACGTTCCCACACTGGCCTTAGTAGCAGCCAGCTAGACATTACTGAAAGTTAGTACTGAGGGCAGTTCTCTATTAAATCCTCCCCCAAACCATCTTTTGCCCTGTTTTTTAAAAAGAAAAGGACATTTCAAACTGATGATGTTTAAAACTTTGGTGTTCAATAAATACTTGATCTTTCCAAGGCTCCTTAGAGGTAATCAGTATGATTTTATGTTAGATAAAAATAATAATATCAATAATAATAATAATAATAATAGCAATAAATAATTGGTCTGAGCATCCTGGCCAGATGAGTACATGGTTCACATTTTCCTTTCCAGATAACAATGCTCAAACCAAGGATTGCTCCCACAAAAGGCCTGGTATCAAGGTCTTTTTTTAAAGGGCTTATTTTAAATACAAAATTATACAGGGAATTAAAAGAACCAGGGCATCCAGGAAGCATGGAAGATGGACCAAGGGAGACCCCTTTTTCACATTTGTGAAGCCAATGATGCAAATCAAAATGCATCTTACCAGAGGCTTCCACACTGACAACTCAGAAACACAAGAGGCTTTCTCTGCATTAGAAAGCCCTTTAGAAAAGGTGACGGCCACCAGGGTCTCCGCTCAGAAACTCAGTTCCTAATACATTCCACTTCAGAGCGCTCCAGGCCTCTCTAGCAGGTGCCCCAGAACTGTGCTGAATCTTGTATTTCCCACCAACTAGAGGCTCTCGTTGGCAGTGGCTCCTGGCTCAGCATAAGCATGTCGGTGTGGCCTTGTGTAGATTCAGGCTGAGTCAGTGAGCTGAGAGCTGGCTATCAGAAAAAACTCGGGATAAAGACTTCTCTTCATTGCTAATGCAGGCTAATTCACTAATGGATGAATTGATTCCCGCCCCCATGGGCAAAGGCATCTACCAAATTTTAGACTTCAATTGTGTGAGAAATTACTTCTGCACTTCAGCCAGTAAAAGTACCTGTAACTGGGCTGGGGTTTTTGCTTTTGGAATCTTACCAGCATGTGAGGGAAACAGAACAAGGAGGCACTGTTTTGCTGAGGTCAGGAAGGAATGCAGGCATTTGGAGAGGTCCCGTCCAAAGAGACCTCTCATGTCTGAGTGCAGCCCACACGTTTGCAGGGCTCAGTCAGTCTTGGACGCCCCGACAACTTCAAGGACTCCTGAAAAGCAGCTCATTTTCTTGCCTGGAGGACCACACAGCCAGTGTCCTCAGGCCCCTGCAGGTATTTTCCAGACTTTCAGGAGAGTCCTTTGGTTCTGGTCTTTCAAAGATGTTCTGGCTTCCAGGTGTGTGAGCAGACCCTCCAAGGCCACTTCTGAAGATGGTTTTCCATTAAACTGTGCACACGCGTGCTCACTGCAAACTCTGCCTTTCACCATAGACTCTCTGGCCCTTCAAACACCAAGGCTGAGAAGGCTCTGCAGCAGTGGCCTGGGATCTACCACTCCCCGGAACTGCCCATCGCCCAGGGGATAACACCCAGGGCTAACTGTCAGCTGAGTGGAAACTAAACTCAAGCCCCCAAACACACCCGTAAGAGCATCTAGACCACAGGTGGCCTCTGAGAAGGCCTGGGACACATTATCTTTATTGTGTTGGTTGGCAAGGAAGACCCATAGTAACTGTGGGAAGGCCTATTCTTGGAGCAGGAGATCCTGGGCTGTATAAAGGAGAAAGGGAACTGAGCAGCAGTGCGCATCCATCGCTCTCTCTTCCTGATTACGGCTGCGATCAGCTGCTGTAGGTCCTTGCTACCTTGACTTCCTCACCCGGATGACTACATGGAACAAAAGCGGTCCTTTCTCCCCCAAGACATTGTCATCAGAGTGTTTATCACAGTCTCAGGAACAGAAACCAAGACAGGATGTACTGTGTTTTTGAGGATGGACGGCCAAGTAAGGACACTCAGCAGAAAGCAAATATTCAGAGACGTTCATAAGGGTCCAGGTAGCCAACCACACTTTGGCCCTTGGCAACAGGAGATGCTTGCGTGTTTATTCTGCAAGTTAGGACACTGAGACAAAGCAGGAAATGTTGTGTGATATTTTGATCATATTCTGACAACAAAATTTGCTTTGAGTCGGAGGGAGGGCTGTGCTAGCCACTTGCTAACCAAAATTAACCATAGAGGTCTTGGATGACTAAGGACAGATAGGAGACAAGAGAGGATTTCAGCCTTTTAGGCTTGAGGAACGGAAGAGAAAGGTCACGGGCGGTTTCTCCATCCCTCTCTGATCATTCGGGTTCTTACCCCATAGTTGACTGCCTATTTTTTATTGATAAACATTTTAGGGATGGGGGCCACTCAACAGGGCACAGCAGATCAAGGCAGCCAGGACAGGACCCACACCTGCGGCTCTCACGGTCCGCTCCATCCAGCATCGAGCTGAGCAAGCCTCCACCCTCCTTGGCCTCTTGCACTTCTGTCCCACCCTTTCTAGCCGGGGAAAACTTCTGGTAAATACGCTATGTGCAAGTCCAGGTGTGAGTGAGCCATGTTGTCAGTGACCTCTGCTGACAACATGTTTCACATGAAGGCCTGTGCTGGACCTGACTCCCTGGACATCAGACATGGCCATGCGGCCTTGCCCAGCCGTGAAAGCAAAAGCAAAGATGGTAAGTAAACTAGAGCCAGATGGATGACTTGCTGGTGCCAGGCCCGCTGGCTACCTCCTCACCTGCTACAGAGGTCACAAGACTACACATAGATGCAGGGGGAATCAGGGTTAGAGCCGCCAGGAGCGCAAGGCAGACACACGGAAACTGCAGGAACGGCGGGGTCTGGGGTATAGACGTTCTCCATGTTAGACACAGAGGTAGATGGCCATCCTTGCTCTCCTGTCTCATTGAGGACCTGCTCAGGAAGACTGGGAATGGCAGAGGTCAGGCCAGAGAGATGTTTAGGTGGGCAGAGGTATTTGCCGCCAAGCCTGACAACTGAGTCCAATTCCCAGGTCTCATATGAAAAGAGGAAGCAACAGCCAAAGCTTGTCTTCTGACTTCTGATTTTCACTATGTGTCATGTCATGTCTGCATCACCAACAAACACACACACACACACGCACACACGCACACACACACACACATATACACAGAAAGCTAGTGCAGTCTGGATGAAGGGAAATGATTGCCTTAATATACATCCTAGCCGAAATGTGGTCGCATCAGGAGAATAATTGGGTGAAGTGTTTACGTATACATTGGAATTACTTTTTAACAAGTGTGTGAAATTCCATGAGAATTTTGAAACAAATGGTTTTGAAAACTTAACAATTGTCAAAGTGACAATTTTTTATGCCAGGGATGCTAGTGTATGCTTGTCATCCCAGCGCTTGGGAGGTAGACATGAGGACCTGCGGTTCGAG
>NC_022034.1:7372099-7389169 GCF_000317375.1 Microtus ochrogaster
GGGAGGGGAGGGGAGGGGAGGGAGTTCTATTTTTCTAAGGCAATTGTCTGTGGAGCCTGTCAGTTTCTACAGCCAGGGCAGGGTGGCCACAATCTCCATGAAAGCGCAAGCCAGGCACACATCACATGCTCACCAGGTGGAGCGTGGTCGAGAATGTTGAACTCCACGTAATGGATAGACAGAAGAGTTTAGTGTGTGGCTGACAAAGCAGAGGCTGTTCCAGCAGCTGAAGGGCTAGGCTGAGTCATAGCTGGTGGTAAGTGGGAAGAGAAATGAAACACTCGCTAACACTGTGAGTTTTAATTTAGCTCCAACATCAACAGAAGCGAGGAGCCATGGATGTGCACTGCACTGTGCTCATTCAAAAAGTGAAGCCCTGTGAAGGCAACTTGCCCATGAAATAGATGTGAGCTGAGGAAGCCCCCCAGGGACCTTGGCACTATCTGTAGTTCCCCAGAACCTCTCAGACCTCAAAGGTCAAGAAATTGGGGGTCTGGACTCAGGCTGGGCTCTTTCCTCCATCAGTCAATAGGTGTCCATGGACAAATTAATTTGCTGAGCCAAAGTCCCCTCTCTTCTAAAGCAAAGAATTGTAATCTCAGTCTCAAGTCTCACAGCATAGAGCAAATCTTCCAGAACTTGTGCTTGTTAGGGGGGTGCTTTCCTGACCACTTCTAGCTGGATTCGATTGGTCCATCTGGGGAAGAGCCTGGCATCTGCAGATTGCAGACTGGGGAAACAGAATGTGGGGGTTGCTGAGACCCGTGGCTCTGTTTGTCAGAAGGAAGGCAGGCCAAGACAAAGAGAGCCACGAGAAGAAAATGGGAAGGACTCAAGGGTGGGATCTGCACGCGAAGCTGTGTGCTGGGTCATCCCATGGCCTCACCCGTGCCAGACGGGAGGGAAGAGTCTCAGAGTGAGAACTAACATATTCCCGTCTCAAGTCCCTAGTGTTGTACAATTGGCTGAAGGTGTGAGACAGAGGGCTGATATGTGAAATCTCTGACATTTTTATGTTTTATATTCTTTGTCCTATCATAAAATAGGGATCTCGTGTGGCAATAAATACTTTGGCCAGATAATCTGGTCAAAGGCACAAGGACAAAGCAGTGTGGAGAATGGAGATAAGAGAAATGGAAGGAAAGGACAGTCGATCAGAGCTTGGTGCAGACAAGTCTGGCCACTGGACACAGGACTCTGGACTCAGAACCCACAGAGCGTGGGCAAAGGAGAAGATGGTGCTGCTACCATCACCTGGCTCTCGCGGTAGGCTTAGTTTGTGCTAACAAAATCTTTCTTTTGTGGCAAAGAAAAGGAAGGCAGGCGACAAACTAAACAGCTATTACATGCCTAATTCAGTGGGGTTTTTTTTCATTTGTCATATATATATATATATGTGTGTGTGTGTGTGTGTGTGTGTGTGTGTGTGTGTGTGTGTGTGCGTGTGCTTGCATGAGTTGGTAAGCACCAAGTGAGGACAAGAAGCCAGAAGGGAGCATTGGATACCCTGAACTAGAGTGACAAGCTGCTGCAAGGTGACACATGGGTCTTAGGAATGAACCCAGGTCCTCTGCGAGAGCACCAAGTCTCTTAACTCTTGAGCCATCTCTGTAGCGGCCAGGTTCAGGAGTAACAATACAGATACCACGGATTGTTAACATGGAGAGTAGAGGCAGTATAATCAGTGCCCATGACCAATGGTCAATATCGGCAGGGAAGGGTGTGGTCGGTGGTGGGCATGGCTGGAGGTATGCATGGCCAATGATGTACATGATCAGTATGGAAGCCAGGGTCCTGAATCCAGGGCTGTGAGTGACAGCAGCTTAACAGGGAGCCTAACACTCATTGTCGGCATTCTGGGGTAAGAAGGACATTTATTCATTCCCACAGCCTCATGCGTAAGTAGATGAAGTCATCAATAAAGTATTCCAGAGCCCTGGCACCCTTGCCCCTGACCCTCAATTAATCCTGGAAGGTAAAGTTCACCTGGCTCAGGGCCAGGAGTGAGAAGTAGCCTCGGTGGCTCCCACTGCCCCATATCATTGGCAAGCCTGACCTGCCAAAGCCTCCTGTTTACTTGCCCCTCTTCCTACAGCTGCCTTGGCTTAGATCCCATTGTCCTGTGATGTCCAGTCATGCTGTCTGGTCCAACCCTGAGCTCAGAAACTGCCAGTGGGTGACCCTGCACAAGCTACCTGATCTCTCTGTAGCTGGATGTCCTCCTGCTACTACAGGAAAAGGAAGAGGAAAAGGAGGAGGAAAGAAGGAAGAAGAAGAGGAAGAGGACAATGACATGGAATCAAGTTCACGTCACATTTCCAGACCTCCAGATGCCAGGATGTCACTTCTCGCTCAGACCCTGCGGACACTCCCCATGCCCTCCTTGCCCCTCAAAGGAGACTCCCACTAGAGCTGTCTGTGCAGCTGGAGAAGTAGTGGTGTCCTGGGGGCCGCTTCCTGCGCCCCTCCCATCTCCATGCAGAGTCTCTGAGGACAGTTAGTGCTGGACTCAGAGCACAGATTGATTTCACACTGGGGACAAAGGAGCTTCCAGCAGAGCTCAATGAAGGGAGAGCAAGGACGCCAGCAAAGGACAATTAGAGCCTTCTCTATCATAAGGAACTTCCCAGCAAGCGCTTCCACCCAAAGCACAGGCCTTCCCTCCCCACCAGTGGGGGAGGCCAATCAGTTACTGTCCTGACACATTTCCAATGCACAAGGCTCCCTGCGGCTTCTGACCGGACAGGCACTTCATTTCTGAGACTCATTTTTTTAAAATGTCCGTCCTTCCTACCCTCAGCTTCTCAGCATAAGAAATTCATACTGTATTCCAGGCATACAGGTGTGCCAAATACGTACACACATCAGACATTTGCTGTTAATAAATCCTAAAGAAAATTTCAAGCAGTTCTTTGATATAAATAGATATATACTTTTATCCTTTGTTAAAGATGAAAGGAAATGTATATACTAATGAGATGATGTGCTTATTTTTACAAAAAGAATCAAATATTGGGGAAGATTTGTTCCTGCAGAATGGAGGGCATCTCCAGTGTTTCTCAGAGATGATCGAAATTTTGAAGCCACACCACAAAGCTGAAGACTACAAAGGGTCACGAGTAGGTTTAGAACCATCTCTGAGCTCTTGGGAATTCTGCTCTAATCCTGAGCCAAATTTCATGGGTTTTTCTTTTGTTCTTGTTTCTTTGTTTCATGAGACTCAAGTCAGCAATTCAAATGAAAATTGTTACAACCAAACCTTGCTGAGGAACAAGGATGGCTGAAAAACTACTGAAGGCTTCTGAAGAGTGGAAAGCTCTGCTGTGAACGATGAATACCGCCTCTCAGAGCATGTGCATCTTGAACCTGAGCTGGTTTCAGGCAGCGTTTGCTAGGCTTGGATGGCTTGACAGTGTGTACAGTAGAAAGTGTGTTGTCGTTGTGATTTCAGAATCCAGGCTGCAGCAATGTCCTGCAACACAACTCCAGCAAGGGCCTGCCGGAAGACTTCCAACTGGCTGCCAATTTGGTTTTGAATTAATTTTTGATGGTTGTAAACTTAGAAACCTGTGGCCAAATTTTTCACGGCCCCCACCCCATACTGTTACACAGCCCCATAGGGGACCTTGACCCACAGTTTAGAAGCTGTTCCCCAAAGACACTCCTTACTTCATGGACTTCTAAACAGGGCAAGATAGGCACAAGGAATGTGTTCTGGATTTAATTAATTTATCAGTGATGATTCCGCCACCTTAGAAGTTATCAATAGTCACTCACAGGTTCCCCAACAACCTCATAAGAAAATCACCTCTGATTAGAAAAATGATAAGGGAAAAAAAGAAAGATATCTGGAGAATAGAAAAAAAAGCCAAGAAGCTATTTGCCCTCATAGGCAAAGAAAGGCTCGTGTTGTCTCCTATACCCTGTGCTGTCGCTGTTGGCTCTTCATCAGGACGCTGGGGGAGAAGCCCTTTAGGATTCTTCAAATACCACATCTTTGATTCCGTTACCTGGCCCTTCAGCTCTTCCCGCAGACATGGCCGAGCCAATCAAGATGGCAACCAGAAGATTAGTGCTGCCTTCTCTAGGAACTAAAGGACTTCTGGAAAGTGACAGACCCATCCTCGCCATCACCTATCATGTCTGGTTCCTTCTCCATCTCCTTCAGTCAATGCCGGCTGCAGCTGTGGCTTCAACCAGAAAAGGCCCTGAGAAACACCACTCCTTGGGAAGAAAGTGGACAGCTTTTAGAATTTCACCTAAAATGCTTGTGTTCTACACCATGGATGCCCATCTGTAGAAGACATTGGCCATCAAGACTCTTTAGTCAGACTGTAAGTGCCTAGGCATTGCCCTCAAGAGCCCCTGTCTGCACTGGCAATGGTGTCTGGGGACCTTCACCCTTCTGCCTGTGGAAGCTGGTTCTGCTTTGCCACCACCTTAGGCATGCCACACGACCATACCACATGGTCTGGTTCCAGTCTTCCATGTCAAACCTCAACCTGAATTCAATGTATATCTGGGCTTCTCTGAGTCCTGGGTGTCCCAGAGTTGAGTGGCTCATATCTGAAGACAGATCTCCATCTACTTCTGGGAAGGAAAAGAGTAAAGGTGATTTCCCAGGTGACACCATTGCCCTTTGGGACCAATGTCATCATAGGAATCTTATTCTTTTGACCTCACATCATCCTCCTTGCCAAGGCCCCATCTCCAAACCCTACTAACATGGGTGGCAATTAAGTTCTGTTATGTGTCCTGGAGGGCATCAACCGCCAGACTAGAGTTTATGCTTACAGCATCCCTGACTCAAATGCTCTAGATGCCAGATGAACAACCCCACACCAACGTGATGACAGCTTAAACTGGCGCCAGATATTGTCAAATGTCGCTTGAGGATAGAATTACCCTGGCAGAGAACCACTGGTTTAGGAGAGAGGGAACGGGAAGTAATGTTTGATGTGGTCGTGAAGGCAGACAGCGGTGCCCGGAAGAGAGTCAACATTTTGCTATCACTCGGCCACATGTGAAAATTCACACTGAAGAACCATGAACTCGAGCTTAAAAACAAATAAATAAATAAATAAATAAAAACACTAAGACATCCTACAATGTTTTCAGTAAGGTTGCAGTTCTGCGTCAGGCCACACTCAGAGCCGGCCTATGGCACACAAGGAAACCTCCCCGTAGACTCAAGCATATGCTGTCCTTACTGTTGTCTTTGTCCAGAATCTATCACTTCTGTGTGTAGCAAGGGCAAGTGAACAAGGAACCCATAGGAAGGGACCCATGTGGAGCTAGGAAATCTGAAAAGGATGGCCAGCACTGGCCTGCACAGCTAGCTCAGCACCCTGACAGCATACTTCACTCGGCAGCCCCTCCAACCAAGACCACACCCCTGGAACAAAGAAAAAGGGTTTTCTCTCTCTCTCTCTCCCCCTCCACACACACACGCACACACACACACACACACACATTGTTTCAAAAGACACCTCACCAAAAGTTGCCTGTTCACTGCAGTATTGTTTATACAAGCAAAGTGCCATGCTGCCCACCTATCTAAGACACCGGTAAAAATCAATTCACGTGCCCAGAACATCCTATGAAGTCATTTTGACAATGCAGTAGGTTGGCCTGTGCATGCAGGGTGGAGTTGCATGCAAGACCTGCTTGCTAAATGAAAAGGGGGACTGTGTGAAGAGGAGGTACTATGGTATCTGTGATGCGCTTCCATTTCTGGGAAGAGAGAATCGGGATTGAAGGGCCCAAACACCCACAGCTCCTCGGCGTTTGTTTCTTGGTCATTACGCTAATTTGTTGAATCTTTCCACAATGAGGCACACTTCCAAAACGAGAAATGGACACAGACCATCTTCAAAGAGAAAATGGTGCAAGGTGACCCAGGAAAAGGCAATTTTGCTAAAAGTACTTGGCAACCAAACCCAGCTGGCTGGGCGCTGAGGTCTCCACCTTTAAATGTGATGCATTCCTGAAGTCTTCGGTGCATGCTAATTCTGGATAGATGGAAGTTGAAACAGTTGGCAGGTTTTATGTGACTATTACATTATTGTGAAAGCTTCAGGACTAATCCACAATAGCACAGTGAAGCAGGACACCTAATATCTTCAAACTGAAGGAATTTGTTGCTCCCGTCTCTGCCACCAACAGGGCAAATCAGCTCTGTGGGAGGTGGGTCTAAGAAATGAATGGGATTAGCTGAAAGCAGAAGACTGAGAAATCAAAAGATTACAACTGTCTTTTATAATTTTTTTTTAAGTCCAGGGTGCAACACAATTTTTTCACCAACAGCAATCCCGATCCATTCCATCTCAATTTCTTCCAAAGTATTGAAATGTAAATCTCTTTGTGTAACAGCCAAGGAGGCATTTTCTAAACTCAAGCTCTGCCCCTCACCCTGGGGAGAACTCAGTCAAAGGCAAAGATAAACAACTCTTAACAATGGGGATGAAAGGGAAGGCCAGGCCGTTCAAAGTGATGGTTTTTAAATAGAAGAAGCTGTATGATTTGTTGTATTTCTTTAGTCTATTTTCAGATGTGAAGAAAGGAAAAAAAGTCATCAAATTTTATCAAATGATTAATCATAAAGTTATATTTTTAAAAGACTATGTAAAGACCTCCGTAACAGAAAATGAGGCTGTTTTGACATAGGAGGGCCTTTGCTCTGGAGCCATGTGCCAGCCCCACTAGCCTGCGCTGTGTCTAGACCATGATGTCGTGTGCCTCTTCGGGCTGGTCTCTGTCTGTCTTGCATGCAAATTCTTCCCGGAAGATCAGAGCCTTGCAGGGAATCACGCTAATGGAAATACGCCAGATTTGTTCCTGAGCCTAGACACATTTGCCATCAGATAATCCACCTTCTCGGTAGCACTCGGCTTTACGAAGCACAACCTATAGCCAGGCCCATGACCAGTTCTTTCTGCCAGCTGTTAAAATTGGGCATTGCTATAAAGTTCAGATGGACCTAGACTTTCCAAATGGCATGTGGAGGAAGTAGGTGAAGCAGGCGAATGGAAACATGAAATAAAAGGGGGAGGACCTGATGACTCTTAAAGTAGGGAGATTTTTATTATATTTTGAAAGGAGAATGCAGACATCTGGGAGAGTCCAGGGTGAACATGGCCGGCAGGCGGGAGATGGGGAAGGAGAGCAAGGTAGGAACCATCGGCCAAGATCCAAGATCGGCTACCTAGGTCAAGAGGCCAAGAGGCCTCAGAATCAAACTGACTGAGTTACTTAAGGATAAGGCTGGAGGTGTCAGGGGGAGGGGCATGGAAGCCCAGCCCCTGGGGCGGGGTCAAAAGTGCTGGGAGGAGTCACAGGTAATGAATGACGCTGGGAGAATAGTAGCTTTGATATGTTAATAGGCTCCTCAGCAGCCTTTTGTTGGGAGCAGGGGAATTCTTAGCCCTTAAGACAGGGTCTTGGGCTGAGCCTATCCAGTAAAGTGTCTTCCAGCAACCTTATCACCTCGTGGTCTCCCAACTGAAAGAAAGCCAAGGCAGGTAGAAAAACACAAGTGCTAGCTAGTCATCCACCTATCCCTCATCAGTCCATGAACACGCGGGGTGAGCAAGTGTCCTGTCACCCACCGTGGGCCTCTGCCGTCCTGGAGCCAGCAGTGAGAAGACACAAAACCCGGAAGGACCCCTGTGAGCTGAGGCCAGGGACCCTGCATCTTCCCATAAGGACTGAGGTAGCCTGGACCGGAAGTCCATTAGCGGAAGCCAGGGTGAAGACCCACCAGTTCGCTGGGCCCTGCAGGAGAAGATGCCAGCTATTTCCCTGCGATTACACTGTTGCCACTTCATCCTGTGTCAGCTGAATAACTGATGAGCCCAATGGGCCGGAACCGCAAACCAGATGCAAGTTAGCACGGAGTCATCCCCGGAGGGAAAAGACTAAGAAATAGGTCGAACATAACGCCATTTTGGTTGGGTCTGGGATGAAAACTCTAAGAAAAGGAAGCAGGAACGTAGTGCAGGCCTCATTCCTTCGTTTCCATTAGCTAGCTCCCCTCGTGGCAGGACCCATCAATTTAACTTTTGGATGTCTGGAATTCAGCCAAGATCCGCTCCCTCCATATGCTCAGCAAAGCACGGAGCGATAGCTGATCAGTGCTGGCAGGCGCCATGGAGAATCACTGCAGGGTCTTAGTGGTCCCAATTTCTCCAATTTATTACTTGATTTTGAGAACTCTGTCCCCTTCCTCCCATACCCAGCATGCATTTGTAGCTGATCTTGGCCTTCCGGGAGGTTTCAGGGCTTGCTGCCCACCCTGAGTAATTGTTTTTCTTGGTTTGCTTTGCTCTCACCTGGCCGGAGTTCTACCCGTCACATCTATCATGTTCGGACTGTCAGAGCAAGAAGCCAAACATCTCAGTCATGATGCTTCCTGGGCCCAGTTTATTCCAGCCATTGAGCCGATCCGAGAAGAAAGAGAAACAGTCAGAAAGGTGACCACCAGTGAAGGGATGTGGTTAGATGACCTCATGATTCCCCCTGCAGTTATGTCTCTCTCTCTTCACATGCACACAAATGAGCATACATGTGCATATTCACACACATATACTTACACACAGGGAGACACACAGGCATGTACATACACATAGGCACTCATACAGTACATACACACATAAAGATGCATGCATGCTGACACAAATACACATAAGATTTCCAAATACATGCAAGCATGCATGTATCTTCATATTTATTCAGGCACACAAATGCATGCAGACACACATGCATGTACACATGTGTGTGCATCTGTTAATGCATATGTATACATATATACAGGAACCCATGCACACACACAAACATGTATGTACATACCACATGCATACATACAGGTACATATATATAAGTGTGCAGGCATATACACACATACAGGCATTCATACATATACGTATGTACACATACATGCATACACACAGGCACACTGTTTTGTTCTGCATCTCAAATCTGCACAGTATCCAATTCAGATTGATCCTAACCTGTCCCGCGGCTGGCCTTGTACGTGCAGAAGTACCCACGCCCACGCCAGCCCTGTATTTACTGCCTGTCAGTCATAAGGCTTGACTGGAACTCTTTCCAGCCTTGCAGCTCCTTCCTCATAAAGTTTAAAATGTGTTGAATAAATGAATTGATCGAGTTACACACGGTCTGGCAAGCCATTTAATCTAGCTGCACTTCAATTTCTCCATCTGCAAATGAGAAGAGCCCCAGCTGTCTCACGGGACTGGGGTGGGGATCATGGGAACGTGGCTGGCCGGTATTCACAAATATTTGTCTCTTCAGTCTCACTCATGGGTGGCTATTGATGCCTCACTATTGATAACGTCTTTATTGACGGTGAGCTGCCAGATGGTACAAGATGCAGAAGAAACCAAGGCACAGGGGCCAGACATTGCCACCAAAGAAGCCCTTTGTCATGGCAACGGTATCTCCGTGTGTGACAGGCTGATCACAGAGCCCCTGCCGCAGCAGAGGGGCTCAGCTGACCCATCTCCTCTTCTGAGAACTTTCATGCTTTGGTTTGAATTGATGGAACACAGAGCACACGATTCCATGCAGCAGAATGGGAGGAGGGGGTCAGCTCTGCCTCCATCATAAATCTACAAGATCTCCCTTCTCCTTGAGCCCAGTTCCAACAGCACGCCTTGCCCCAAACCCCAGGGGGTCACTGCCTCTGTTCTCCCCATACCTGCTGCCAAGACTCACCATATCTGACCCCAGCTCTGACCCCAGAGGATGTGAAATAAGACAAAGCAAAAACCTCATAAGCACCTACCTAGGGGACAGCACCTACCCATCCACCACACACACTCCACCAGGGACATGACCTAATCCCAGTCTTACACAACTTAAGGGGGCTCCTGAAGAAAAGGGTCACAAAACAATAAATAGAACATTGTGAATTTGAATGTTTACAGTGAGAAAATAAGTAACAATACATCATTAGGGAGTTGAAGCCTCTTTCTATGAGACATCCTGAGCTGAGCAGTCATTCACCCCCACACAGAAGGGCTTCCTGACAAAAGCCAGGTCCTCTAGCCAGAACCTACGCCAGCCCCAACAACCCCATAGCCACGGGGCCTAAACAGCTTCTTCATTCTGCTGGTAAATCTGCAGCTTCTTTAGAGCTAAGACAAGGCTGGGTCTACCAATCCGCATGCTTGCTGGAGAAAGCCCATGAAACACACCTGAGCAGGTTTTGCTGAAATAAAAATGACCATTTGAATAAGCTATAAGATCCCTTCTCAATGGTGGGGAGCTGCAGGAGAGATGCTTTGTAGGCGTCTGATATCTCTCCTGATCAGGATGGCGGTCTGTTCCAGGAGCACCCACTAGCAGGGCAGTAGAGCGCACCCTCAGGGTAGGTCACAGGAGCCTCTGCTCTGCCCACTATGTTAATCATCTTCTGATACAGCCCCTCTCCTCTCAGGTCAAACACCCTGTGAGGACCACTCCTCCTCCCTCTGCCTCTTCCTACAATATGCAGAAATCCTAATGGACCATGTCCCCAGTGTCCATCCTTGTCCCAAAGATTGTTCCTGAAATGCCTACTAAAGACCTCATATTCCCTGAGACTACAGGGTAGTGGGTGAAACTGCCCTACTCTCTCCCCTGTTCCCAAAGCCTCGCTGCACATGGGCTCTTAGGACAGCCCTTCCTTCCATCTTCTCTACCCCATAGAGTCTCATTCTCGCACCTGGTCCCCCGGGGCAGCCTACCACTGAGGACCACGGCATCAGCCCAGGCTTTTTTGTGGTTGTTATTTTGTTTTTATTTTTGTTTTTCAAGACAGGGTTTCTCTGTAGCTTTGAAACCTGTCCTGGAACTCGCTCTTATAGACCAGACTGGCCTCAAACTCACAGAGATCTGCCTGCCTCTGCCTCCCGAGTGCTGGGATTAAAGGCGTGCACCACCGCTGCCCGGCAGCCCAGTCATTTTGATCATACTCATCCTTGCTGACCCTCAACAGATGTCAGTCTTTCTGAGGCATGTTTCCCAGCATGCTCATCTCCCTATCCAGAATCTATAGGATGAAAGACTGACAAATGAACAGATTGTGTGTATGCATGCATGCATGCATGTGCATGTGTGTGTATAACTCATCAGCATGCTTTAATTGAAAACTACAATATTTTGAAAACTGTTGTTATGGCAATTGGTCTTTGGAAGGGAAACACTGATGGTCTGTTTGCTCTGGACAATTCGTTTACCCTCTTTATCCCTGGTTCCCTTGACAGGAAAATGACCATAGCACCTGCCCCATGAGAACCTGAAGGAGCTGCTGAACTTAAATTAGCACACTATAGGCACTCACAAATCATTACCATTCTGGCTGTCTGCCCCATCTTACCTGAAAGAAAAGTTGAGCTTCTCTTGGTAATAGGGCCATTGGATAGAGGCCATAGTATCACCATGTTTATACCAGCCTCTTTTACCCCAGCCTCTGGGCCTGTCCTTTCCCGAGAGTTCAACCTCACCCATTAGCATGCACTTCTGAACACGGCCATAACTGTCTAGTATGTGGGAACATTCTCTCCAGTTGGGAAGTAGCCCCAAGTCATCATACCCTGTTTAAGCAGACTACAAGGTAATGCGTGCTGATGCTGTGTGATGGGTGTATTTTTAGGACAGAAATAAAGATGTTAGCATGCCCAGGATAAGAACTTTCTTTTCTTAAGATGGCACAAAAGTATCCCTGTGACAGATATTGTCTCTCCAGACATAATTTCCCATCCTCGGTGTCCCAAATGCACTACCGGGGCTTCCTGGAAGATAGGGGTCTCACTACCTCTTCAGCTCACCCATCCTTTTTCTAAACACCATTCTCTAAAACGCTGAAACGAGAGACTGGGATACAGGCCAGAAACTTAGTATCAAAGCCTTACAGCCAGAAACTTAGTATCAAAGCCTTGCAGAAGAAAATGACTGCTGTATGTCACCCAGCTGATTCAGGAGTACAAGCTATCAGATATTCTTTCTAAAGCAATCTAGATCGAACAGGATCATTCTATAAGAAGGCCACTGATCAGTGAATTAAAGAAGTATAGAGAAACAAGAAATCTCTGCTAAACTCAGCAGTTTTGACAATCCTCTGCCTTCAGTGTTCTTTGCCTATGGCAGAAACCAGTAATTTATTAGTAACAATGTTTGAAATGGAAAGATCACAGTGGGTGGGCATACTGCCTGGGCAGAGTTCTGAGGGTCTCTGTGCCTCTGTTTAAATTGCCTACGCTATGTGCTCCAAAGTGAAGTCCAGGAATCTCTTTTAGGGATGCAAATGTTGGCTCCAAGAATATGTCTCTCCTTTGGGTCTTCATTAGAAAATCTTAAGAAATTGTAACCTACAGCAGGTATGGTGGAACTCACCTTGAATCCCAACACTCTGGTGGCAGAGTCATATGGATTTCTGCAAGTTCAAGGCCGCGCTGGTCTACATAAGTGAGTTCCAGGGGTGTCAGTGCTAGGTAAACAGACTATTTCAAAAAACCAAAATAAATAAAAAAGTAAATATCATTGAGGTCAGACAATACAAATGGATGACAATGTGATTCTATAACCCTTACGGTGCTGGGTTACCACCTCTGGCTGCCATATTTTCATGGCCAAACTTTGCCAAGTGGCCGCATCCACTGTCGACCTCAAGTGGATCCTTTTTCATTCAGTATTCTCAAGGTAAATTTTCTGTTGTCACTATGTAGACTGGCCTCAAACTTCAGATATCCACCTGCCTCTTCTTCTATGCCCGGCCTGAAAAAAATCTGTTCTCTCCTGATAATTCCCCATACTAAATTTGGTGTACTAAATATTAAGAGTTTGATTTCTCAGGTTTTTTAATAGATGCTGTTTAACAGCATGAAATTCAGCGAGTGCTTTCCCGTCTTTCGGGGTAGGCATGAGGTAATGCCTCTCAGCACAGTGTGCAGCTCCTGGGAATGACCACCAGGCCCAGGACTGCCGGGAATTAGCTGTGGGCTCCTTCTAAGCTGTTGGAAACTCAATTTCCTCAACAGCACAGCAAGTAGAACTGACTTCAGGCAAAGATTACCCGGAACAAGACTTCTAGTTCACTGTGTCCAGGTACAGGCCCCTTGTAGGTGGGTGCTTTGACCCGTCAAATATCCCTAGGTGTGACCCGAGTTACTTGGGGAGAGAAATACTTAAGAACTGGTACCGAATTCTGCAAATTTCCATTATCTGCAGGAGCTGTGCAATGGACGGCCTAGAAAGAACAGCCTTCGTTTGCACAGGCTGGCTCATTGCCCAGACCCACAAATGACTTAACATGCACAAGAAATAAACATTTGTTGAGTTAAGCCATGGAGATTTGGGTGGTGTTTGTCACTGTAGAGAATCTAGCCTCCTCTGGCTGATCCATTTCCTCACTGGGCGCAACAAGGATTAAGTGAATTACTGTACATAAACACTTGAAAAACGCTAGCTCTACAAATATTTGCCAAGTTACTCTGCAGACTTGATTCGAATGTGCATTTTTTTTTCACATTTTATAATTGGCGGTGTTTCGCATTTTAAGTGGCAGCAGTGTTTCTTTCTTAATGCCTCATAAAATCACCCTACATCTTGGCTCCAAGCCCATGTATCTGTATTATTATTATTATCATTATTATCATCATCATCATCATCTTAGGGACTAGTGGATAAATAACAGGGAGCACATTCTTCATTCCTAAGCACTGCACAAACAAACGTTTTGCGGTTGTTTCAAGAAGAGGAAAGTGAAGGAAAGCAAGGTTCATCTCACAGAACTGATGTGTGCCTCGCTCAGCAGCGGTAGCCATTGGTTTCCAGGGCAGATGTGCTGTCTGAACTCAGTCTTGGCGCACGCCAACCAGTGGCTCTCCACGAGTCCTGAGGATCTTGGGGATACTTTCAAAAAGGCTGCTAACAATTTTATACTTAGAGCGCACTAATAAAAGAATTTGTCTGGAAAGATAGCAACTGGCCACACCGAGGAACTTCTTTGGTTCTCCCCTCCAGAAAGTGTCGAATCACCAACAATGCTGGCATGAATTTTATTTGTTTTTAGGCTTTTCTTTGCGAGACCTTTGAAAATCTGTTTTTGTTGCAGTTGTGTAAGAATTAGATGCATATGAGCATTTCTATTTTGTCCATATTGATGAGCTATAACAATAAACAGACACACAAACATAACAATAAAAATAAGTGAAGTCAAAACAGGAGACCCTTCCACGGGGAACACATGACTGAATGATGAGAAAATAACTCAAAAAAAAAACAAGTATACAAATTGTTTTTGCTTTCCTGTCAACACTCCCAATACTCTCAGTATGAGCAGAAATTATCTCGGGGTGCATCCCAGAGAGAGCCTCTCGTGTCCTATCTGCAGGCTGCGGCTTGAGAAACGGGCCACCATGTTCAGCCTTCATCCCACAGCAGATTCTCAGTGCTGCTCAGCTGCTCCTCTGGAGCCAAGTGAGAGGACCAGAGAGTGGGCTGGAATAGGCAGGGAAGGAACACTTGCTGACAGGGGGGTCTCAGGAGTCAGAGGAAGGAGACAGGCCCACAGTGCTGGCATTTCTCACCCTGAATCTAGAGCTGGAGAGAACTGTGTGGAAACACAGCCTCCATCTGCTGCTCTGCTGCCTGCGAGCCTCACGGGCGTCCTCACGGGCGTCCTCACAGGCGTCCTCACGGGCGTCCTCACGGGCGTCCTCACGGGCGTCCTCACGGGCGTCCTCACGGGCGTCCTCACGGGCGTCCTCACGGGCGTCCTCACGGGCATCACCGGCTTGTAGACAAAGTCGGCAGAAGTCCCCTCTTGGAGCTCCTGTCAGGCAGCCTGAGCCCCAGAGGCTCAGCCAGTGTTGTCACAGGCCCTGGAACATCTGGACCCCAGGCCCACAGCATCTGTGTGCCTCTCTCCATGTGTTCACCCAACCACGCTGGGTAGGATTCTACTCCAGTTGTGACCGCCGCTTCGCTCGGCTGCTTCTGTAACTAGAAGCAGAAGAATCCTGTTCCTTTTGCGTCTTGATTGGCATTTGGACTTTGACTGTGTTACTCTGTGAATTAATTCATGTTTTGAGAATCAGAAAAAGAAATGAAGACATCCATTCCATTTGGGCTGTATGACTCCATGAACCAACATATGGTTTTTAAGTGCAGAAACCAATAGCACCCTTAAAGAGATTTTAAGAAATACATCCTTTCCTTCATTTGCAGTTCTGTTGATCCTGCCCAGCTGAAACTGAACTTGGGTTCCCCCACCTCTCTCTCTCCTAGGCTTGAAAGACAAGGCACCAAGGCCCAGATTTAGAGAAGAAAGCTTTTCCAAAGCCACTCAGGTAGAAAAGCCCAAGTCAGGCTGGAAGCTAAATCTACTAGTTACCAGGCCATTTAATTTTCTCACAGCAAACCCCATGCCAGATACTTAGAAAGAATCTTCTTATCACTTTTTAAAAAGTGACATGCATTCAATAGAAATCCTACTTGAATTTTAAATAATGATTTAGTTCCTTTTCGTCCCTGGCTAGTGATATGGGGTCATAGATCCTGGCTCTTAGACGGCTGCAGAGAAGAAGGTCCCAGGCAGTCCTGCATTGAGGATGGAAGCAAGCAACACTTTCCATGACAGGGTGCAGCAGATCATACTGTTGCTATGCAAGGACATTCAGTCAGAGAGGTACATTCAATGTGTTTCAATGCACCTTTTAACCCCAGTGGAAGGTGAGGAGTATCTGACCTCAGTGACATCAGTTGGATGGAGTCCTGAGCTTAGCAGCCATTGTGCGTCCCTGGAGAAGAAGAATCAGGGTATATAGTCAAGTAGCAACTAAGAAAGTCAACCTGATGAGTAGAGAATGTTCTGTAATCATCCAGATGGGGGCTAGGAGAGGGTCATGGTTTGAAACTGTGTCCTCTAGAAGTTATATTGATATCCCAACCCTTAGTTTTTATGCATGAGATACTGGGTGGAAGTAGCAAGTGCAACCAAACTAAGATGAAGTCATTGGTAAGTCTCAAAGCATCGGTGTGACCAGTGGTTTGTAAGGAAAGGGAGACCCACAGATAGGCATGCTCAGAAGGAAGGCATGAAGACTTATGGGAGATGTCTCATGAGGACCTAGATAGAGATGCAAAGAGGATGTCTATAAACCAAGAGACTCTCGGGGCTACTGGCTAGAAGCTGGGAAGAATCTTCTATAGTTTAATAGACCATGGACTCTCTGAGTACTTGCTCTTGGATTTCTGGCTCCAGAACTATAGAAGAATATTTTCCTATAATTCTAAACCATAGTGGTACCAAAGTTCCCCAAAGTATACAAGAGATTTATTCTAAGAGCCCCCTTACTGGATGCCTGAAACTATAGGTAGTACTAAACCCTGTATGAATTATATTTTTATATGCACGCATGCATGCCTAGACAATTCAATCTACAAAGTAGGAACAACAAGAAATTAACAATGAATGGTAAAGGAGAAAAATTATAATAATATACTGCAATAACACCCATTTAAAATTTAATGATTATTCATTTCTGGAATTTCCCGCTTACTGTTTTCAAGCCACAGGATGCTGAGTCTGAGGCAAGAGAGACTATTGTACAGCAGCCCTCTATGTTCATGAGCTCCACATCCACAGATCCAATCACAGATCAAGCTGTAATCACGCAAGAACGGGAGGCTGCTGCCATCATTCCCTAGACAAAACAGACAGCATCGCAACCGTCCGTGCAGCCTTGGCATTGAACTAGATGAGACTGGAAATGGGAGGACACACAAAGACCATGCCCTTGTGTGTCAGGATTCTGAACATTTGCGTGTTTGGATATGAGGAAGCCCTGCACCCAACCCTCACCCACCCTCAGACCCCGAAGAATGACCAACCTGCTTCACCAGCCCTAGAAATGAGTGCAGGCAGTGAGCTGTCTTTTGGGGCCCCCTTGTTTCTGGTATTTGGAAGTTTCCTGCAAACAGGACATAATGGAGAAGAACCGCTCACATGTTCTCATGTCCCCCAGGTGCCCACATTCCTTCTAACAACCGTTTACACCTTCCCAG
>NC_022034.1:7389414-7390708 GCF_000317375.1 Microtus ochrogaster
TAGGAATCATTCCATGACTCAGCAATAACTACCCAGAACCAGCCACGTGGTAAAGCCTGGGCTACTGCACAGAACAGATTGAAGGCGCTTCCAGGCAGCTAACAGGAGAGGTTGGATAGATAGCTGGATGGGCAGATATTGCTGATAATAAATAGGATCACTAATGAGAAGGATTGATAAGCATGAAAGATAATAGCTATAAGTGACAAATGGATATATAAACACATAATTTAATGGATTATTGATAGATTCATAAATAAGATAATAGGTGGATGATAGGTAGATATTCTAGATATTATATTAAATATGTAGATAGATAATGGGTTTAGTGAGACAGCTGATAGTCAAATAGCGAGTCATCATAGACAGGCAGATACGATAGGTAGATGATAGTGCCTAATAGTCAAGTCACCAAACATGCCAAAGCAGACGGCAGAGTATTTACACACACACACACACACACACACACACACACACACACACACACACTTTATTTTTGTACTAAAATATAAGCAGTATTGATGGTCAACATAATTAAAGACTACTTTCATCCCTTATGACGTTTCCCGCCTTGCCCAGTCATGATGCCCATGGGATCTAGGCATGGCCAGGCTATCCGAATGGGTTCCCTGGGAGCAAGGAAGGTGACGTTTGCAAACTAAAATAGATAATGACAACACTAGGCTGTGGCTGACACAAACCCGGAGTCTCCCTGCAAGCAGGGAATCACAGACTTTGATTGTCCGAGGACTCTGTGGCCTGGGGTTAACAGGTGACAGAGCTGTGGAGAGGATTTTCTGAGCTCCTGCCATGCCCTTTCCTGACTCTTCTGGTCTCAAGGTCACTGTGTCCACTTGACCCAGCCCATGTGGCACTAGTTTTGGTGGCTGAAAGCTGGAGAACTGAAGGGGTTGTGGCGGGAAACTACAGCTTGACACCATGTGCCAGAGTGAGAGTCGTCAAGGTCATGAGGCTGTCAAAGGTGCAGCTGCAGTTGCAGGGGAGAGCCCAGGGTTTTGGAGATGTCAGGACCATAGGACATCTTCTAAGGACAGTGGCAGGTGTTGAGTGGAGATGGCCTGAACCTAAGTGAGAAGCTGAGTATGTGTTACATACAGCTGAACTGGAGAAGTGGGGCTGCTCAACCCTTTTGGAGCCCAGAAGATCATGAATGAGTCCCAGATAGTGGGCACTGAGTACACACTGTTAGATATTGGTTTGGTTTTAATCTGATTCTCTGTCCTGGTTCCTTCCTCTTGGAATAAGAAATCATATAACTTCTTTTTTACTTTAT
>NC_022034.1:7391432-7401900 GCF_000317375.1 Microtus ochrogaster
GAGACAGAGACCCACATTGGAGCACCAGACTGAAATCTCAAGGTCCAAATCAGGAGCAGAAACTTTGAATTTCTAAAGAGAACTTAGACTTCTAAATTATTGCAAAATTTTAAATTGTGAAGCTTTGAAGTTGTACTGCATTTTATATTATGATACGAACATGGCACACACCTATAATCTCAGAACTTGGGGGGGGCTGATGTAGAAGGAGCTGGGGTTTCAAAGCCAACTGGTGAGTAGGGAATTCTGTCTCAAATGGATTAGAAGGTGGAAGTGGAGGTGGAACCCCATCTCGTGTCTGATGGCTCACACTCCACAGTCATAGAAGACACCCCCCTCACATTCTAGCATGACCACAGAGGGCTGAAACAAAACAGTCCTGTGGCAGAACATATCAGGGGTAAAAGTTTTCAAGTTTCATCTATACACAACCCAACTTTGAATACCAAGCCTCTATATGCAAGGGACAGATCAGGAGGTCAGGAGGGCCCATAGGTGGGAGAGTACCTACCTGAGCCCTCCAACCTATGCCCTCCTAAAGTCAGAAGGCAGGGGCTGGTCCCCTCCATCCTCTGCACCCACCTGCTCCATCTCTGTGAGCCCCTGACTCTCATATTGGCTCTGCCTTTGCTTCTGAGCTGGTGGGTCTGCCTCTGCAGAGGGAAGGCTCCTGTAGCAGCTGTCTGCATGGACAGAGGTATTTTCCCCCACAGAATTGTGCTCCGAGGCATAGTGCAAGTCCAAAGAGGGACTGACTCGAGCTAAAGGGAACTGGACGGAACTACTCTGGATTCTCAGCCAAGGCCAGCGGCCCTTCACCACTTCTTCATTGCCAGTCCCAAAGAGCAGAAGCTCCAGGAAGGATTTAGTGCTGAATCAACACTTTCCATGTCCTCAGCACTCACCGGGAAATGAGGCTAGCTACATACCCCAGCCAGGGCCCTTGGCTTTGGTAACAGCCTTCAAGGGGCTATATTTGCACACAGCCAAAAGAGGAAATGAAACCTCAGCTGCAGGTCAGTTCCGGTTGCCAAGGAGGATGGAGGCAAGCATCAAACAGCTGTGTTCCTGTCACTCAGCAGAAACTCTCCATTTTCCCAATGTCCTCACCGTATAATTCCTTCCATTTACAGTCTTGCGATAGTGTAATAAAAAAGTGGCTGCTGAGAACTTTTGAAATATCTCCTTCTTGGTGAAGACAACGTTATCTCCCACCCCTCCCCCAATAAACCTCCTAAGTATTATTTCCCTGCCAGAAAATGAGTTGGATTTGCTTCAAAACTGCTTCAGAGTTGGTGAACATAAATGGCTCTAAATTTAGCAAATATCAGCTTGCCCAACCAATTTGCAACATTTTCCTCCCCTCCCTTGTAAATCCTACTTGGCCTTAAAGTCAAAGTTGGACTGGACACCGCACCTCTCCCGCGCCCGTCCTCGCCTTCCTTCCACATCTGGCTTGATGGTTAATTGATAAAAGATGAGCCCACCACTTAGTAACACAGAGCTGGCTCGGCCGAGTCCTTGGCCTCCCCCTGGCAGCGGCTATTCAGAGGTGAACTGGGTTCCAACCCTGCTCACTCGGCAAAGCCACTGCGTGGGTGGAGACGAGAAAAACATCTGCATTCCTCATTTATGCTCAAAATACAGCATTTCCTCAAAGCCTGCAAGATGGGACAAAGAGTTCTAACTGCCTACAAACTCTGGCCCAAACACAATTTGGAGTGTTGATTTCACTCTGGAGTAAAGGGTGGGGAAAGTTCTAGCAACAATTCAATGGGCCCTATGACCTCTGTATTGATCCTGTCCATTCCAGAAGTGGTTATGGCTGTTTTTTTTAAACATCGACATTGTGTCAAACATCATCCAAGTCCCTGTGTCATGTGTGTAAAAGGTTGACAGCTTCTCAAAGAATACAACAGCGCTTACTGGACTTGAGTAACGCCAAGAAAGACAAGGTCCTTCTATACCTTGCCAATAGTTGCAACACAGACTATGGGGAAGGATTTCTTCACCACATACTGTTTCCTTAAAAACAACAACCAGGCCTGCCTCGTTTCCTGCTAATTGGTCCACCTTCATACTGAACACCCCAGAGACTCCCGTCCCTGCCCAGTATCTCAGACTAGGGGAGCCCATATGATCACCTGACAGCTCTGATTTCTTGGAGACTTCATTCTTAAGAGATCAGCTTTTGGCATCTATAAGAAATGATAACCCTGACAAGTAGCATGGTGTGACCCACACAGGTGCAAAGAGTAAATTATACTCTTTCTCTACTTATTGCTGGGTTCTAGGCACACAGAGGCTTCTTAGAAATGAGCGTATTGAGGAGATGGCAACACCTTTTGTGAGCTGATTGAAAATCACCATCATCACTACCATCAACACCATCAACATCATCACCATCATCACCAGCAACATCACCATCATCACCAGCAACATCACCATCATCATTATCACCGTCATCAACATCACCATCATCATCATCACTGTCATCATCATCACCATCATCATCAAATAAGGTTTTTACAAAAGTAGGAAATAGAACAGGAAGTCCAAGCGAGAAAATGGGAGCTGAGGCATAAGAAAGTAAAACCAGGAAGAAGGTTCTCCACTGCAAAAGGACCATGGCTTCCCTGTGGTCCCTACCCCTACTCCAGAGGCTGCCAATCTCCAATCTTCCTTCGTAAAAATGATATAAGCACATGCTTGTGAATTATACACGGTCAAACATAAAAACTGCTGGCTGAAGTCTGGTACAACAGAGCTGAGAGCCAGCTTCATGTCATGTCTGTTCATTTCCAGGGACCCAGATACATGGGAAGATTTAGATAAATCTCCAAAATGCAGCCCTATCTTTCAATATTGAGAAAAACCTAAACATGAAGCCACCATAAACAGTGATTTTTAGAACCGCTGTAAGATTCAAGGGGAAAAAGTGTGCATGTTACTTAGACGCAAACTTTACTCTGCACTTCATTGTGAAATTTGTTTCATGTAACACACCAGTTTATAAACATTCTGTGGTATTTTAAAGGTTTTTCTATTCGTGGTGACATCTTGAAAGAAGTTCTCTTAGTTATTTTGTCTCAAAATGAGGCTTACCATATTATTAAAAGAAGGCAAAAAAAAAACAGTATTTCTGACCAACACCCAAAATGCAACTAAATCCCTACAGCTTGTGAGAAATAACAGTCTTTCCCTCAGCTCTAATGGTTGCTTGTCTTCTGTGAAGAGCTAGGAGAGATTTTCAGGGTGATGGTCATAACCCATGAGCATCACAGAACAGACGAGAGCATTCCAGGCTGTTCTGCTGTTCCAGCAGGGTTGGGCACCAGAGACCAGTAACGGGAACTAATGGTCCTAGATTGTGTGTCCTGATCCAGGCTGCGCAGACCCACCCAAGGAATATCACGGGATGGAAAGATCAGGAACATCATCTTTCCAAGATGAGTACATCCCTGTCCGAAGTATCCCTGCATCCCTTCCCAGCCCCAGGGTAGTCAAAGTCAAGTCAGAGTCACACTGAAAAGAGAAAGAAACCGCATTGTGCTCTCTCCTGTCCCTCCCTGAGAGCACAGCCCTGGTTTCCTCCTACAGGAAGGAGGCGATGCTGGCTTCCAGCGAAGGGTGTGGACTGAGGAGAAGCCAGACACAAAAGAGAAAGCGAGTAAGGATGTTACTAACAGTCCAGCTTCCTTTTCAGGTTCCTGTTTATCTAAACATTTCAAAGGAGAAGGTTTCCCAAGCTGATAGTCTTTCCAGCATTTCCTGGAGGGGGGAGGGGAGAGCGGTGATGGTGGAACCAGGCAAGGGGAGTCTGAGGATGGGGGTGGAACCAGGCAAGTGGAGTCTGGGGGTAGGGGTGGAGCCAGGCAAGGGAGTCTGGAGATGGGGTGGAACCAGACAAGGGGAGTCTGGGGGTAGGGGTGGAGACAGACAAGGCGAGTCTGTCTTCTCCATCAGTCACCAGTACTCCAAGACTATCTTAATGTCTCCTGTTATGGTAAAAATAAAACATCGCAGGTCCCTGAGTGGCTACAGTGGACAGCGGGTCAAGAGGAGCTGTGGTTGTAAAACGCTGCAGTTTCCCGAGTGGCTCAAGGGGCAGCAGATCCCAGGCAGGGAGCCGTATGGCTGGTGAGAGACAGACGTGCCATACAGAGAAAGTGGGTATTTATTTAGTGGGTTATGGAGGGGGAAGGGGAGAAGGGAGAAGAGCAGAAAGAGGCAGAGAGAGAGAAAGAGAGAGAGAGAACCAGAGAGAGAGAGAGCCAGAGAAAGAGAGAAGGAGGAGGAGGGGGGGAAGGGAAGAAGGGGAAAGAAGGGAGAGAGGCTTCAGAAGAGAGCCAGAAACAGAAGGAGCTCAGAGTGGAAGCAGAAGGAAGCTCTGCCTGCTTTGGAGGTGGATGAGGGAGCAGTGGGCAGGGCTTTCCTTTTAAGATCTAACAACGAAGAGAGAACAATACATAAAAATCTGACAGACTATTCCCAATCCGATAGAGTGAAGAAAATGAATGCCAGCATGATACCCAATAAAGAAAACATTGTATTTAAATAGCAAGAACTTTTTTTCTAGCCAGGCGGTGGTGGCATACACCTTTAATCCCAGCACTCGGGAGGCAGAGGCAGGCAGATCTCTGTGAATTCGAGGCCAGCCTGGTCACAAGAGCTAGTTCCAGGACATGAACCAAAAAAAAAGCTACAGAGAAACCCTGTCTCGAAAATCAAAAAAAAAAAAAAAAAAAAAAAAAACAAGAATTTTTTTCTTTCTATTTCATAATCACCTTCAATATTTATCTCATTGAAAGCCTGAGCAAACAGGAATGAGAAATCCCATCTCACAATCTGCTGTTCAATAAGCCCTCGGTAGACTGAGAACTGACGGGTTCAGCAAACACGCCATAATTCCAAGGAGGAACTAGGAATTGGATACCTGGAGCCCTCACTGGCCACATTAGAGGGGAAAGATGGTGTGAGGTGTAAAGTGCTCTAAGACCCTCTGCCAGAGCTGCACAAAATACAGGAAGGCCCTCCAGACTCTCCTTCTAGCACCTGCTTCTAGTCCAGCATGGCCTACCTGGCTTTGCCGCAGACCTCTTTCCGCTGCTGTGATGAACAGAATGAACCCTTCCATCTCCACAGCAATTTGCCTCTGTGGCTGGACCAACTTCACTTGCATAGAGATGACAGGTTTTATTACATCTGCTTAGTATCTCGTGCCAGTGCCATCACACCACAGTTGGCCGACGGGGTTATCCACCTTGACCGTGGAATACCTTTACCCAATGGGCAGCCATCTCCAGTGGTGCTATGAAGGCATGTAAGTATTATAAGCCATGACTCAGCAACTTGTTACTACAGCCATGACAGGTTGGAGTCTCTGGCACAATTCTCAGTGTCTAACCTAGGACCTCTCCATTCGTTTGTTTGCTTAGTCATTGCCTTTGAGATATAAGGTCTACAATCCAGACTGGTCTTGAAATACCCACAAAGCTAAGAGTGGCTTTGAGCCCTCATCCTCCTGCCTCCGCTTCCTAAGTGCTGGCATTAAGGTGTGCACCACCAGGCCCAAGGCAAGCATGCTGTCAGCTGAGCTACAACCCCAGCCCTCGGCTCTCATCTTTGAAAAGCCCCTTAGAGGTGCGAAAGGAAAAAGCCAAGGAGAAACATTGAGCTGGGGAAATTTGTACAAACAATCTTGAGGCAGAATGGGTTTTGCTTAATTTTTAAACGGAATCATGATGTCACCAATTGAAATTACAGCCCTGTGGTTTGGAGTCCCATATGTTTGACAAATAGTGCCAGTCATTTGCCAAGTCTAAACATAACTAGTTTTCCTCAGTCACAAGCTGTCTCCTTGTCTCCCACCAGCGTGAGGATTTGATTTCTTCTGCTCTTCCTGAGCTTAGTGTCCCTGAGGACCCGGCCTGATGCAGATTGCTTTCCTGCCTGCTGTCCCGTCTGCCAGGGAAAACATTCTATAAATTCTTCCAGAACCTCCCCTGGCGGTGAGTTTCTGTCCATCGGTCTCCGGTTTTTGATGAAGCATTCCTTGTGGCCTCCCATGGCAACAAGTGCACTGCCCCAAGCTCATGCGGACCCACCTTGCCCGAGGACCACCCCAACACCGGTCTGTGCTGAAGGAAACAGAAGGTGCACAGTCCTGCTCAACTCCGCACTTCCGCCTTCTGTGGACCCTTTCCAAGATCACCACCCACACTGCAAATGGCTGCTTCTGCACCTACCACTCCCAGCAAGGTCCATGTGCCCAGGCTTAAACTTCATCTCAAGAAGGGCTTCTGGTGCATGCCGACTCCACAGTCAGGAGAGAGGGATTAAATCGAGGATGTGGTAAAACCAACTTATAAAACAGGGAAACATAGCTCCAGCAGAAGGCAACAGCATTCTTTTCACATCAATCCAAGCCAAATATTAAACTCCCAAGAGTCTGTCTCATTTGTATCCATACCCGTGATTTACATCCCAATTACTCGTCACCATGGGAACCAGGTATTTTTGACTGACAAAAGAAAAGATCGTCAAGATACAGAACTCCTCTGGGAATAGGCTTTTTCTTTTTTCCAGCGCTGGGACTAAAACCCAGGTCCGAACATGTACTAGACAAGCCCTCGACCACTGCATTCTTTCCGTCCTGTTGTGGGATGGAACTTGCTGCCTGAAACAGCGGTATGACTTCTGGCTTAAGGGCTGTGAAAATCCGAGTGTCAGACCCCACTGGGAGCATCCAGATCAGCATTAAACTGGTGCCGAGGACGCCAGGGGACTGGGGACCACATTTTAAGCATGGGCGACTAGACCAGGGCTCTAGATCTCACAGACAAAGGATGACAGGGAGAAGGGACCCTGTGACTAGAGTTTCCACTAACGGCCTCTCTAGGCCTTCTTTGGCAAGCCTGGCCTGAGTTGTTCCTTCCTGAGATGGCGGTCTCAAGGATTTGAGTTAACCAAAGAGCTTGGCATCATGGAAACTGTGGCCTTCACATTGTTAAATGATGACAAAAGGACTTAGTATAAAAAATATAATTTTGACCTGCCAGAAATGTTTTCCATATGCTAATGAAATGCCAACTAATTATTAAAGGCTCACCATTGACAGTTAACCAGGGTGGTCCTCTCCCAGAACTTCTACACCTAGCAGCCCATAATAAGCAGTAACAGGCCATCTCTTCAAAACCAAAGGCATAGAAGAAACTAGGCTTCTTTTTAAAATATTTATTTATCTATATTTTATGTGTGAGTATTCTGCAGATACACCTGTAGGCCAGAAGAGGGCATCCCATTATTGGGATAAAGGGCAACCCATTATTGACGGTTGTGAGCCACCCTGTGGGTGCTGGGAATTGAACTCAGAACCTCTGGAAAAGCAGCCAGTGCTCTTAACCCCTGAGCCATCTCTCCGGACCCCCAAAAGTTTCCTTAACCTTTAATTGTATCTGTGTTCTATTAGATGGCTATTTTGACAGCTCTTCCTTTGAGCCTGATAGGGAGATTTGGGGTGAGAGAAGGCAGTGGGACAGTGAGCCTAGACTTCCATCTATCCCTACAAAGGTTCAAGCTTTAGAGAGGGGCTCTCTTGACCTCTGCCTACCTCTGCCTCCTGAGTTCTGAGACTAAAGGCATGCACCACTATTCTGAGTCTTAACGAGGTACTTTCTTGAACTCCCTGCATCAGCCTGTCTAGTAACTGGATAACACCAGGAGTTGTGCTATGGAAGCAGAATGTCATAGACTGAATGGCTTCAATGAGCAGTATCTATTTCTCACAGTTCTTGCCACTGGGAAGACAGATCAAGTCATTAACAGACTTAGTGTCTGATAAGAGTTACCTTTTTGGTATGCAGAAGGCTACTTTCTGATCCCATCCTCCCATGACAGAAAAAGAGCAAGCCCTCATGTCTCTACCTATAAAGGCATTAGCTTAAAACCCATTAAGAACTTCACCCTCCCAACCCAAGTCCCTCCCAGAAACCTCACCTACCTCTTGATGGTACCATGTTGGAGGGAGGACTTCAGTATCTAAGTCTTGAGGGAAAATTTATATCCAGACAAGAGCATGGATCATGTAGCTCCCACCTTCTCCCCATGCTCTGAGGAATGGAAGAAATATCCAGGAGTTGCTCACATTTATCACGTGCTAAATCAAGGATTAGAGCAGAGTTGGTTTTGTCTTCACTCATTCCATTTAATGGTAGCTGGTTAGGCAGAAATAGGCTACCATAAAAAAGTACTTATAATCTAGGCATGAGGCAGCTGTGACAAAAAGTGCATGCAGCATTAGCCTTGTGATGTGCGGTGGAGGTGGAGAGAGCTCTGGGGGCTCCAGAGGCACAGTAAGCTCTGGGGAAGGAGGTTCTTCCTGGGGACTGAAGAAGAGCTTACCCTTGTGCTGTGGGGATGAAGAGTTCCAGGTAACCGCAGACATCCAGAAGATACGTCTGCAAATGTATGAGTTAGACTTTGCAGTTTCATTTCCAAAGATAAAATTCAAGATGAACTTGAACCAAAGGAATAGTCAGTTACTTAAGAAGAGTGCAGAACCAGGGCTTACTAAGCCTGGGGGGTGGGGCAGGTCCTCTGGCCTCTCTGGAGCCTTCACCAGTGAGAGTTTTCCAATGAAAACTGACGGCTCCACTGCCAAGATTAAATCTGCAGTGCTATTGCAAGGTCCGTTAAGGTCTGAGAAGATCGCTTCAGAGACAGAAAGCCCTGATAAGGACTTCAAAGTTTGCTTCAAAATCCTTCTTTACTGAAAATATGGGTTCCAAGAGTTGGAAAGCCATGGTTCTCAAGAAACCATTCTTAGAGCTGAAGACAAAGCAATGCTATTCATGAGTTCTGAGAAGGAAAAGAAACTACACATGCCTCGCCTTCCTAGGCCCAGGACTCAACTAGAAAACCGTTTTGAACCCTCTAGACAGGTCCACTCACCTTTCTGATCAGCAAGGGACCCTAGAATTACAGAGACAATTCCCATCCAAATTCCTGACCCACAGAATTGTGAGACATAATGATGTTTGGGAGCATAAGCCACTAATCTCAGAAGATAATCATTCATCAAATGATAGCAGTAACTATAACATCTTATAAAGAGTGAAATAAGCACTAACTAAAAGGGGGAAGCTTTGAGTCACCCTCTTTATACTGATGATATCACCAGTGATCTCTGCCTGCTGTTAATCACACAGTGACCTACGCAGAGGTCTCAACACCGTCTGCAGCCACAGACACTGTCAACATCGTACCTCTCGGGACCACCTCTCTTGACTTCCCTCGTTTTCCTAACTCAGCTTTTATAACTATTGGTTTCTTTCTATTTATTTCCCCCACCCCAGATTAAGTTACTCCATGTCTGGTCCAGGCTGCTGTAATAACTTCTCAGCGATTATCTCTATCCCCAGATGTTTCAAACTTCACGGCAGATTAAATTAACTCCGGTCCCATCCAGCCTTACTCTGACCACTGAAACAGACTTCTTGCCATCGGCCCCATTTACAGTCGCTGGATCTTTACACCCGTTGCTCATTTCTTCATAGAATAACCTTTGCCCTTATTCGCCTCAGCCCCTAACACTCTAAAATGTTTCCTTTTCATCCCTCTGCTTTTGCAGTAAGGCTCTTCCCCTGGAGGAAGTATGGACCTGACGGTCCAGCCTGACGCTTGTCCCCTTCCTCTCATCCTCACGGTGTTAGGAACAATATCCCAGCTGTAGGATGCAGTAAATGTTAGCTTGAATACATTGCAAAGATGAGTCTTGCTCTCAAAAAGCATTATACCCAACAAAGATGAGAACAAAACAATGAACAATTAGAGAACCAACTAAGACAGGATATAATTAACTTCTAAATTACACGGTGCAGATTCAAAGTGCTTTGGGAGGTTAGAGGGGTGGGGAGCCATGGTCGAATGTGGATCCTGCAGGGGAAATTCACAGAGGAGGCGGGGTATGAGCCTAACTTCAGGGTGCAGGAGGAGACAAAAGGAGAAGGAAGTCCCATTTGACAAAGAAACCCATGGGAGCTACAGAGCTGGAGTAAACAGGATGCATTCACCAAGGAGTGAAGAGACAGACTTCTGCTGGTGAGGTGCAGGGGACGTCTTCAAGGGCAGCCTGTCCTTCTAAAATGAGAAACCCAAGTTCTTGTGTTCATCAGTCACAAAGCCACATTCTCCTTGACTATAAAAATCATAAAGATGTTTCCTAAGTTATAACCTGGGACATATGAGGACAAAATATTTGAATCCAGCCCTGTTGGAGAAAGCTGAAGAAATCTACCACGCTGCTTGCCAGGGTCCTGCACAAATGTCCAGCCCCTCACAGAAATCTCCTGCAGGAGATTGTCTCCTTTCAGCTACCTCCAACTCAAAGAGCCCTTCCAGTCAGGGTGAAGAACCAATGCCACCTGTAATGGAAAAAATAAAATGCTGTGGGATCCCCGAGTGGCTG
>NC_022034.1:7402451-7422226 GCF_000317375.1 Microtus ochrogaster
GACAGACACAGCAGGTGCTGCCTATGAGCCTCTCCTGCAGAGAGGCAGGATGTGGCCGGCTCTGGAGTGGATGGCCTGTGCATCTTCCTGTGGTCCTGCCCTCCACAGTCACAGAAGCAGGGAGCACAATGGTACTGTCCTTGAAGCATCTCAAGAAGGAAGCAGCTCTAAGAGGTTGTCACCTTCATCTGCAGTGGCAAATATGAAAGAAAGAGGAATGATTAAGCCGCAAGCTTGGAGTTTGCTGCTACAGCCTAGCGTGACCCCTTCTGACTAATCCAGCGAGGATCTACTTAGACGTGTTCCTGAAACAGAGCTTCCCTTCGTTTCAGAGACAAAGAACCTATGGCTCCAAGATGCTTACATTTGAGTGAGAAACACAAGAGCACATTGTCCTGTACAGAGTAAATCCTGTGCCTGCGATGAGCTGTGTAACTCTGAGTTGGAAGACAAAGTCTTCTACGGGCCCTGGCTGTTACCTAGGAGACCAGCTGCTCCGTGGAAACCCATACATCTACCCATGTGCTCTGCTATTCTGCATGACCAGGGAATACTCTGCCCTGATGTCCCCATGCCTGTCTTCTGTAGATGCAGATGTGCACAGACGCCTCTCTCACAGGAGAACTGGAAGACGCTGGAACTTTCTCTCCAGCACTTGCTGACTCAATCCTGGGAAACAAAAGTCGGTGTGTAAATGGCGTAGGGAAGGGGGCCTAATGTCTGTCAGCCCCTTGCCTAAGAACCAGAGCTAACAAGCCAAGGAGACTCCTGAGGAAACTCTCCCACCCCAGGATTTCTTCTGGAGACGCTGACCGCTCTGGTCACTAGCGAGACACAGCAGGCCCTGTCCCGCTGCTGTGACCCATATGCTCAGCCACAAAGTGCAGTTTGGAAGAAAAGGAGTTAGGAGGGTCCTTTTGGCTTTACCAGTAAGTTCCATTTGCCCTGTTTCTCCAGCAAAGAGCAGACTGGTCACTCTCTGGGTTCTCTATCTTTCTTCCCCCTCCACCCCTGTGGAGGTCTGAAAATGGGAGCCTATTTCCAGGTCAGAGAGTTGGAACTCACCTTCCTCAAGGTTATTGCACTTCAACCTCAAATAAAGGTCCCACCTAGAGGTGTCAGAGAGTTCTGCTCTCCCAAGGTCATGGTCAACAGGTGTGGCTAATAGCCAGCCCTTGTGCTCCAGGAATAGAGAGCAGATCTGTTCCTACCTCACACAAAAGTCTAAAGATCCAAACAAGCTCCAGTTCCCTTAAGGGGATAACTTTGGTTTCCACCCAGGGAGTGGTTTGTCTACAGAATGTTTTCACCTAGGGTGTGAGCGCTATTCACTTTGTTCTAGCAACAGACTGTTTAACTGTGGATGTAGCCTTCAACTGGTCTGTTCATTTCCTTGCATCATGTTAATGCGTCTTTTACTCCTACCTTTTGTGGTCAGGGGTATTTTAAGCAGTTGGAAATTAAACGAGGATGAATTTTAGTACTCACTGGAATTCCCTCCCAATACCATTCTATGTTTCTCTGTTTTATTATTTTTCATTCACGCCTTCATATTCTTTACTAATATTTTCTAAATCTCCACGCCTCTACACTGGCAATAGGCATTTTTGCCGAGGCTGGTCCCCAACACCACCCCCTCCCCCATGACAAAAGAGAAAAGGTTGGCTCCCTGGAAGTCCCTCAACATCAGCATCTTGAAAGATCAGCAAACACGGCCTCATGTGAGACTTCAGTGTCATCTTCATGCTCAGAAATGACAGCAAGGCACATGCCAATCATTCCTATGCCAGGTCCCCCGCTCCCTCTGGGCTGATCTCTGAGAGCACAGTCCTGCCCCCACCTCCTTCCCTGGTTCCAGGCCTGAGATTTCTCCTCCCTCTTTTTCTTCCCCTAATCTCTGTGTCTACAGAGACATGGCTTCCTGCAGGGTTCCCGGGGTGGTGGGGTGGGAGTTGTTTTATTTACAAAGCTACCACCGTCCCTAGATGTGGTAATGACTGCTTAATTGTAGCTTCTAGAACACAGCAGCGTATCTGAGAAGCCGGATGAAGGGAATAAACTTTAGCTGTGGTTACCTTAAAAATAAAAGAACAAAGAAACAGACCTGGACCCACAGAAAAGAAAAAGAATAGAACAATCCCGGGAGGTCACAAACTGTCCCCCAATCTACTCCTAAGCTGGAGGGCTTTAAGGGTACTCAGCTGACATCTCCACCCAGGGATGCTGGTCCACAGACTTCCCACCTTCTTCCTCCAGTCAGGCCCAAGCTATCCTCCCTTTCAAGCCTGGATCCATCCATTTTTCTTCCCCCACACTTTCTTTTCCTATTGGCTGGCTCCAAGGAGAAAGCTTGCTTCAAAGAGAGGCTTCTTCACACCCCGTCTCTGACCTTCTCTCTCTGCAGAGCTGTCTGTGTGCACCGAGCTGGTCATTAGCACGCTCTGAAAATTCTTACCTGCCCAGACCCTGCAAATGTGGCCTGATTTGTAGGCCCTTGCAGATGTCATCAAGTTAAGATGAGGTCATGCAGGCTCACAGAGAAGCCAGCCGTGTAGCAATGGGGGCAGAGATCACACTCTTAGACCTACAAGCCAAAGAACATGCAGGAGCAGGGACCTGGCCAGACGCTAGAGACATCTAGGAAAGAAACCTTTCCAAGAAGATTCATTCAGAGGGGAGCCTGCTCAGTGAGCGGTGGCTGTGGATTTTGACCCTCTATCCTTGGGAGAGAATAAGCCTTGTAATCTTAGGTCACCTAGTCCATGCTCTTTTGTTATAACAGGTAGCTAACAGACACCTCTTTCTGGATCTTCCTCCTTATTCCTTGCAGGAGCTAACACATCTCATGGCTCCAGTCTCCATGAACATCTCTGTGGTGAAGTGAACATGGCAACCCCCATGTCTTCTCTTACCTCTAACTGACACTTGCTGGCCCTTTTCAATGGTTTTCCCCAATCCTTACTATTTTTTCCCACATTGTTCTCCTTTCCAAGGTAGGCTCATGCCCACAGAGACTAATATGTATTTACGGCTTGTCTCTTTTCAGAGCTTTGGACCCATCTCTCTGAGCACTTCCCAGGCCTGGCTACTACCTGCAGTTCCCACCCACTCATCCAGAACGGAATTCATTATTTGCATCTTAAAATGATTTTTACTGATCCTTTCACAATTTTATACACACACATAAATTAATTTGATCATGATCTCCTTCTCCGGTTCCCTTCCCTCTCTCCCCAACCTCCTGGTTCTTCCCAGCACTTCTGTCTCCTGTTTTCATGGATTTGTGAACAACCCACTGAATTTAACTGCACGAGCATGGGTGGGAGATTATGTACCAGAGCAAAGGGCAACTTGCTAGCGACTTCAGCGTTGAGGGGAAGTATGATTGTCCTTCCTTCAGAAACCATCGCCTGCTGCAGCTCCTGTGGGGGGGGGGGGGGGTGGACGAGTTCCTCCTTCATCCATGATGGTGTGCATGCACATAGTCTCACACAAGTCTTGTCTTGTGCAGTTGTCCCCTGCTGCGGAGTTCACCAGCACAACGGCCATTTCCCCTCTAGAAGAGGGTGTTTCTCAGCACTCCTGCCCATTCTCCTCTCTTACACCTTCTTTCCTCCCGTTCTCCATGATGCTCTCTGGGCCTTGGAGTGCATAATACAGATGTCCCATTTAGGACCAAGCATTCAATAGCAACTTATCCTCCACACTTTGACCAGTAATGAATCTCTACACTAACTGGCTCCCACTCAAAAGCAATCTGCTCCGACCACAGCTAAGGGTCATACTAATATATGGATTTGATACCAGGCCTATTTAACAAACCATTGGCTCTTATACTAAGAGAGGCTTGACGATGCCCTCAGATGTCATATTAACTAAGGAAGCCCATGAGTGCCAATACAGCGTGAGCCACAGAGAGGTTAGAAATAGTTAGCATTATTCTGACAGCTCATTGTGCCTGGTACACACAGCAGCTCCACCCCGTGTCAGAAAGTGGTGACTGGCATGCGCCGTGTGGTAGTTGCTTGCATGACAGCATCCCGACAGTCCTGAGAACTCGTCTCCTATGCTGAGGTGCCAATGCCCCGCTGTGTTTAGTTCAAGGATGCTGCAAACATCTCCAGAGTTCACAGTATTGCCCAGCACAGAGAGCTTCAGAGAGCTCCTCAGCCCCACCCAACCTTAAATTAGGCATGGGCAATGCTCTAATACCTTAGGGGGTGATAAAAATGGAAGACGGCATCCAAACACTTTGAATTAGGCATGAGTCATCTTTCCAAACCAACTTTGCCTTGCATTTAGATTTCCAGCTAAAACAAACTAGCAAACAAACGCCCAGACTAATTCTAAATATTCAGAATTTGCTTTTCATTCCTTCTCCAAACAGGTGCAGAGGTTTCTTCCTTTAGCTCATTTTGGCTTAGGCTTGCTCGGTGGCAAACACTCCCTCAGGGGCAGCAGACAAGAAGGTGTTTGTGTAAGGAGTGAGGAGAGAGCCCTCGCGAGCATCAGAACAAGCCATGGGCAGCTGCCCTCCAGCTGGGCAGAGGGCAGGAGGCCAGGATCAGAGCAGATGGAACACTCCCACACAGAAGCCTGCGGATGGCTTCCACAGTCCCCCACTGAGAGTCAGAGAAACATCTGCCTCTTTTGTCGCGAAGGACCAACTATCACCATTTCTTCAGCCCTGGAGTGATTTCTTATGTAAGGAGGGAGTCACAGCTGTGTGGCAGGTGTGACATGCACGTCTGCCCCAAAGCGTCGGTGTTCACATGCCTTCACTAGGATAAGAATGTCATGTGTTCATGTGTGTGGTTATGGAGAGGGATTGGTGCACCAGGCCGACGAAGCTGTGGGTTTGTGCCCAAGACACATCATTTATATAAGGTAAGCTTTTCTGCAACAAGAATACATATTGTATAATTTTAGGTCAAGTGCTGATCAATTTTTTCCAAAATTCAAGTTTTATATCAGCTTATTGTCTACATAAACAAGACTTGTCGCGTATCTTATCACTTACGTCACAGAGACAGTTGGTGACCTTGAAGTGTATTTTTACAACGTGTGGGAAATGACCTAGTTGTACGAGTCTGTACCCAAGCCATTGCACCCAAGGGCTTCTCATGAACCATCAGGATCTGGGCATCAGCAGTTTGTCTGAGGCCTGGAGCATCACGGGAAAGAGCAGAGTCTCTTCTGCAACCCTACGGTGTTCCATGATGTCTCAGAACCTCTCAGAAGGTGCCCACTGACAGAAAGCAATACTAAACCATGGGAGGAGGTAGAGTGGCTTGGTGACCACCACAACACAAGGATCTGAAACCTCTTCAGACCCCACCATCCTTGAATGGCTACTTGGGGATCTGGCATCTCAAGGGAGGAACCAGGAGGCTCCTCAGGAACCTCGATCAGTAAGATCATTTCCAAAGCAAGAGATGAGTGTCCACTGGCTGGTGCAATACCCAGGTGACTTAGACAGCTGTGTGGATGCTGCAGTTACCACAGCCTTGAGCCTGTGTAGGCAATAGCACCCTTCCACTAGCTACCTAAATATTGGCTTCTGAACTAAGGTAACCCTCAAGCTCTTGGAAGTTTGCACAGACGGGAGGAAAAGGGGAGCCTCAGAAGGGAGATGGTGGGCTTCCTGCTTAGTAGGAGATTGGTACATCAGAAATTACAAAGGAAAGGGAACATGGCCATGTTATACTGCAGTTTGCAGAGCAGCTCATGAGAATTATTCATACATAAGTAAATGTGACGTTTCTTTCTTATATGCCTATATGTATATATGAATGTGTGTGTGTGTTCCTATGTGTGGAGGCACATGTGGGCAGTGCATGTGCACATGTATGTCAAAGCCCAAGATGGGTGCTGGGACTCTTCTTTCATCAGTGAAACAAGGTCTCTCAACTCTCCAGGACAGCAAGTCTAGGAGGTCTGCTTCTCCAGGGAGCCTTCATCTCTATCCCCTGAGAACTGGACATACAGGCCAACTTCCACACCCATCCAACACCTGTGTGGGCTCTGGGATCTGAACTCACATCCTCATACTTATGGGGCAAATAAATACTTTATCCTCTGAGCCATCTTCCCAACCCTTGTCATGTTACTTTTCAAAACCAAAATTAAATATGCATTTTCAGAGATGGAATATGTAAAGCATGGTATTTTGGAGTGTGTGTGCATGTGTGTAATGTGTGTGATGTGTCTGTGTTTCTCTGTGTCAGAAACAACTTGGGAGAATTGGTTCTCTCCTTCCACCACATGGTCCTGGAGATGGAACTCAGATTTCAAGGCTTGGCAGTGAGCATCTTTACCCACTGGCCCTGGAGTATATGGACTAAAGGCTTGTCCTGTGGCAGTGCACAGCCTGCATCAGCACAGGCTGGAGTACACTGGAGTACAGATGGGTCCTCATTGTTGGCTCAGTGGGACTGAGCTTGAGTTGCGCCAGGATGGAAGCAAGCAGCTCACTCTCCAGTGATGGTGAACCACGTGGTCATCTTGTGTCTCAAACACGACCTCACATCAGAGTCCAGGATCTGCTGGAAGACCGTAATCAGCCTTCACTTTCAAGGACAAAGCTTTGCCCCTCCTCACTTCTAGTGGCTCTGTAACCAATCAGCTCCTGCCCTTCCTTTGCCTCCCCACATCCATGCCAAATGCTGAGTGATAAGATGTCAGCTTCTGTGGAGTGGTTGCTGTCTCCAGAAAGGAGACCTCAGTGTCTCCAGGTTCCCTCCATCAGAGCAGGTTTCCCTGCCAGTTTAACCCAGGCTAATATGGTCATAATGCTGTCTGGGCAGTTGTGTTATTCCTTCGGCTCCCAGCTGCAGAGTCTGCCATCCATCCAGGCAGCTCTACTGGAAGGGACCTTACACAATGCCTGTCTCATGAGGCCTCGGCTTGGGTCAGGAAACACTAATCTACCCCGCTTGCTCCAAAGCCTTCTAGGCATGCAACACTGTCTAGGCGTATCCACGCTTTACCTGGGCCCACTTAATCTTTCTCAGAATGAGCTAAGCATCAGCTCTCTGTATTTCATAAAAGTCACATTGGCAGAGACTGCTAAAAATTCCCTCACAACGCTAGAGACCAGGGTAGGACTCTCAAGACAGCCCCTCCCAACAGAGGAATGGGAGCATGGGAACCTAGGTGAACAAGAACATCCCCAAGGTAGCAGCTCAGGGTCCTCTGGATTTGGCACAACCCACCAACCTTTTCCAAATGCCTCTCACCAGAAACATTCACAAAACTATTTGATCCCCTCTTAGGGCTTCTGTCTGGTTTTGAAGTTCAAGACTCATGGAAATCCATTTGCAAAGTTTCCACCCTAAAGTTCACATCAATATTTGCCTCCTGCTCATTTCAATGTCTGACATTTACGCGAGTCGCTCTTCCATCTTAAGACCCAGCATACATAATAACAATTTTAACAAGATCTGAACTTATTATTTAACCCTACATTCATTCACAAACATATTACCTATTCAGCTTTTGGTGAGTAATCTCTGTGTTTGACCTGATTAAGCCCGAAATTATTCTACTTAATAGTAGAAATTGGCTGGTATTGCCTGACTCATGTATGAGTGTGGGTATGTGGGGGGGGTGGTCTGTATGTGATATGTTTGTATGCTGTGCATATTTCTGTGTGTGACTGTGCATGTATGTATGCCACAATGTGTGTGTTAGGTGTGTGCATGTGAGAGCATGCATGTATGCATGCCACAATGTTTGTTTTGTATGTGTGTGATGTGTGCATTTATGAGCATAGACGCATGCATGCTATGCTGTGTGTATAATGTATGATAACTGTACATGTCTGGATATGAATGCACACATACCATGAAAAGTGTGATGTGTACACATGTGTGTAGTGTGTGTGCAAGTGTGGACTCATGCACACCATATGTACGTTGTGTGCGTGCATGAGTGTGGATGCACACATGCCATGACACACATGTGAAAGTTGTACAACAAGCGACAGTCTCTGCTTTTAACCTTGTCTTTTCTAGCTGTGTTAACCAGACTAATAGGATGGTGAGTTTCCAGCAACTCTCCTGTAGCTTCTCCCCAGTTCCTGGTAGGGTCACGCTGGGATTACAGATGGGTGCACTGCTGTATCTGGGGTTTGCATGAGTTCTGAGGATCTAAACTCAGGTTGTCAGGCTTAGGTGGCAAGTGCTTCACACACTAAGCCATCTTCCCCCATGCACTCTTGTGTGCATCCTCTCTGTGTGGAGCACCGTGGACCTAGGACCTGAGAAACATAACCCTGATTAAACTCCAGTGGATGAGAGTATCGACCTCAGAGCCATCGCTGGAGCTCCAATAAGCATCGTGTGTTGTTCATCCTTGTGGAGGTGTATGGATAAAGAGATCCAATGCTGGGATTTGTGATTGGGTTTTTCCATTATTAAACAGGTATTGAGGTTTATTGTATGAGAAAACATCTAGAAAGTGCTATTTGCAAGGATGTGTACAATGGTATAAAATAATATTTGCATGTACAATGGTATAAAATGATATTTGCAAATACATAAATAAGTTATGAATATAACATTAAACACCCAGAGCCTAAAGATTTCATACAAAGCATCAACAAGAGGGAGGTAGGAGTCAGAGGTGCAGTTTGGTGGCAGAGTGTTTGCTCACTATCGCCAGGTATCACCTAGGTTCAATGTCCAATACTAAAAACTAAGGAGATAATTAAAATAAAAAGCCACTTTCTAAGCTATACTCTATTTTGCTCAAATCAAATATGATGAAACAAGATTATGGATGTGTTTTAGTGATAGGGCTACTGTTGACTGAGTACAAGACCCTAGGTCAAGCCCTAGGAACCATCCTCCACAAACTCGTGAATCCACACAGATGGCGTCTGCTTTTACGATTCTAAGTGACCAGAGGTGGATGCAGACTCTTTCACACACAGGGGCTCTGCAGCTGTAACACAGTTGCTCCATGTTTAGAAATTCTCTAGTTAGAAAGGGAGACAATTTAGAAATGTCTGCATAGTTTTCTGTAAAGTTGTACAAAGAAAAACACACACAGGCAGTTTGCAATCAGAAGTTCTTTTGAGTCTCAGACAGAAGCTCAAGTCTCTGCATGGTGGAGCATTTCCAAGACAACAGGAGTGGCCTGTTGTCCTGGAATCAGAAGGAATGCCTTCTCCTGGGAAGACAACAAGGGTGACTCTTGATTCATGAGACCCAGCAACTGTCCATCAAAGCGACTCAACAATGCTATTGCTCTAAAGCTCCTTAGGAAATGTGCGATGAGCTCAAGCTTCCCAGTGCTGCGACTGCTGGGGGTAATCCTGCCTGAATATTTCACAAAATGTCACCAAAGTAATGTTGAGCAGATTTTCCCACAGTTGGCACAATGACCACTTTCAATCAGAGCTTTCTGTTGAATCACGAGAAACTACCCTCAGTGTGTCAGAATGTCCAGCAGCCTCCTTGGTCCTACTCCCTGAATGTCAATAGTAACCGCCATCACCCCCTTCTGAGGATGTAAATTCTCCAGACATTGCCTACTGTCCCCTGGGAGGCCAGATGGCCCCAGCTGAGAACCACGGACACTCATGCACCACCTGGGACACAGATGAAGTTCAACTCAATTCATTTTACCGAGTGTTTGCTGTCATCTGTACTTATTGCCAGGGTCTCCCAGTCCAGATGCAGAGCTTGGCAGGTAAAATAGGGGCTTAGGCCATGGGCACTACAGTCTGTTGCTTGGCATTGAATTCAGAGTTTCCTGTACTAGCTGCCTCTCTCCTTTAAGGTTTCAACAGTTCGTCTGATAAATGAGAATAGTAAAAACACCAGCCTCACAGGTACTAAGTACTGGATGGGGGCTAAGTACTAGACATTCATTCTAAATAAAAAGGCATTCAGCATACTGCTATCATATGGTTTCTCTAGACTCAGCGAGAAAGAAATGACTATAAACCCACTGCTAAAAACCAAGAAAATGAAATTATTTAAAGGCATGTGAGTGTGTGTGTGTGCGCACACGTGCATGTGTGTATGTGTGTTGTCATGTGCATGTGTGGTTTTTCAGAAGCTCCACTCTATGTCATCCATGCTGTATTAAGAGGCCAAGTTCATTTTGGGGGGCTTCATCTCTAATAGATCAGGCAAATTAAATTTGTTTTCTTTCAGCTCAGAAACAGCACCCTTCATTTAGCTCTAGGTAGCCCCCACCCCTGCTACTTTAGAAGTTTTCTGTCCTGTTTATTTTGTAGTTGAGGAGGCTTTGATGGACCACATTCACTTTTTAGATTTAGATTTTCTTTTTCTAAAGATGATTCAATGAAGATGGGATGTGGGAAGGTGATGTCTAAGATTGTCTTTGGACAATACATACACACATACATACATACTCACTCATGGTAGCATGTAAATACTCACTGTCACATACTTGAACACACACACAAATATTAAAAAGAAAAACATGACAAGAAAAAACTGATCTGTGATCTGAAAACAAATATCAGTCCTTAAAACACATTTAGGTCTACTTCCCCTTATCAGCACATGGATGTGCAATCCTTAGTCATCCCACAAACCCCAGAGCATGGAAACATGACGGGAACTCACTGCTGCTCAAATAAATACGAGCTTGGATATCTCTGGCTCAAGGTTACTTTGTGTGGTGATTTGAATGAACAGCCGCCATTTTTAGGCTCATGGAGTTGAATGCTTGGTCCCCGGTTGGAGAAAGTATTTAGAAAGGACTGGCCTTGTTGAAGGAGGTGTTCAAATTTCACAACATTCTAATTAGCCTTCCTTCTGCCCTATGGCTGTTGTCTCAGCATGGAAGCGCTCAGCTACTGCTCCATCACCATGCCTGCCTGCCTACCCACTTCAGAAGGTGGTTATGTAATCACCATCTGAAACGGTAAGCAAGCCCCCAATTAAATGTTGTCTTTTGTAAGTCATCTGGGACATGGTGTCTTGTCATAGAAATGAAAAAGTGGCTAAGATGCATGGAATCCCCATAAATAGACCTGCTTGGGGAGGGTTAGAAGACGATCTAGAAGGAGTCTGCTTCCCTGAGGTCCCATCCCTGCAACCCTCTTGGCCCCACACAAACCTCCATAGGGGTGCAACCTTCTATGAAGCTACTCAGTTTAATGACTGGACAGTGGTCTGTATCAGACAAATCTACCGCCCCTCTCAGACTTGCCCACCATGGCCACTGTTCCTTGCAGGTCTGTACCTAGAGGGTCATGGGTATAGAAGAAAAGACTGTGTTGAGCCCTACTCTCGCCCAGCACAGACACTGAACTACATCCTAACTACAGGAGAAGCACATGCCCTTTGTCACCAGGGCCTGAGACCCAGTATGCAGGGACAACTGCACGTCGCTTCCAACACCTTGAATCCATACACATTCTTCTTCCTCATCTTAGTTAAGTTTTCTATTGCTGTGAAGAGATGCCATGGCCATGGCAACTCTTATAAAGGAAAACATTTACTTGTGTGGATCACTTACATTTTCAGGTATTTAGTCCATTATCATCATAGCAGGAAGCATGGCAGCATTCAGGCAGACATGGTGCTAGAGAAGGAGCTGAGAGTTCTGACATCTTGACTCACAGGCAACAAGAAGTGGTCTGTACCATTGGGCGTGGCTTGAACATATATGAGACCTCAAAGCCCATCTCCACAGTGACACACTTTCTCCAAAAAGACCGCACCTACTCCAACAAAGCCACACCTCCTAGTAGTGTCAATCCCTTTGGGTGCCTTTTTTTTTCAAACCACTCCACTCCTTTTGACATCTCTATGCCATTTGGCTCAGGAGGAGTCTTATGCTGAAGCTAGTCCAGCTTTTTCCCTCCCTCAGATAATTTCTCCAACTACCCATCCATTGGTGTAACACTTCATTTGGACCTCATCCTACTCAAAATTCACCCCCACCCACTCCTACCCATCCCACCACCCACCTCAAGCTCTCTATGGTGTACTGGACAGATAGCATAAATGTCTTGATTGATACCATTCTGATGTGAGATGCCCCTCTGTGTGCTCAGAATATGTTTTATTAACATTGGTTAATAAAGAAGCCGCTTTGGTCTATGGCAGGGCAGAATATAGAAGGTGGGAAATTCAAGCAGAGAGAGAGGGAGAAAGAATGTAGATGCCATGTAGCCACCTAAGAAGCAAGAGGTAATAAACCACAAGCCTCATGGTATAATATATAATACAGACGGGTTAATTTAAGATGTAAGAGTTAGTTAATAAGAAGCCTGAACTAATCGGTCAAATAGTGTTGTAATAACTAACAAAGTTTCTGTGTAATTATTTGGGTCTTGGTGGCTGGGACACTAAAGCAGAGCCTCTGTTTACATGATTCTAGGCTAAACTGCTGTTTTGCTCCCAGAGAATCCCATCAGGTGTTCTGGATAACTTAATGTTTTCCTGGCAGAATCATCTAAATAGGACAATCACCACTACCCCTCAGAACAGGTCAATCACCCACTAGAGATCTGATTGGTCGCCCTGGCTCTCAGAACAGCTGTGTTGACATTTGTCACATAATCATGCCAGAAAAAAAAATCATGAAGAAGATGCCATACTGTGAAGACACCACAAGGCAGCTGAGGAACCAAGAGGCTAGGGAGCTCCTGAGCTCTGCAGAACCCAGAGGAAGGAGCTGTTGACCAATGTTTCTGTCCCCCCTGGTCACACAGCTGTTCAGTCCCAAAGAAACACACAGATGTCTATATTAATCATAAACTGGTTGACCTATTAGCTCTTGCTTCTTATAACTCTTATAACTTTTATTAGCTCATAATTCTTGTCTGTGTTAGCCATGTGGCTTGGTACCTTTCATCAACGAGGCAGTCTCATCTGGCTTCCTCTGTGTCTGGGTGATGACTGTAGACTGAATCTTTCCTCTTCCCAGAATTCTCCTGTTCTCATTGCCCCGCCTCCACTTCCTGCCTGGTCTCCCCATCTATACTTCCTGCCTGGCTACTGGCCAATCAGCATTTTATTAAACAAGTACAAGAAACAAATATTTACAGAGTAAAACCAGTGTCCCACAGAAGTTCATTCATCACAACCACCATTCACTGATTAAGAACCGCTTTCTATCCTGGGTGAGAAGGAACTGTAAAAATCCTTGAGAAATGTCTGAACTCGTCCCATCTGAAGTTCAGTTATCTGCTGGGTCAGGCTGACCTCTTGTATAATAGAAAGCATCTCAGAGCTGTATCCAGGGCTCCCTATGGGTTCCTGAATTGCTGTGACCTCTTACATTTCCTGTCTGGGAAAGACTGTATACTCAGTTCCAACAATGGAGTAGAAGAACAAGCTTTGTAGGCTCCTACAGCTTTGACTTCTGCATCTGTAGTATGGAAATTGTCTAAAAAGCAAAGGGAAGAAGCTTATGGTGGGGGTGCCCTCCACATGCTGAACCACAGATTTCACAACAGGAAAAAATCAGAATTTCTTTCACCAAGTATGAATGTTTCTAGAGAGCTTGGGCTCAGCTGATCTCTAAAACTGTGGGGCTCTCTGGGTAGAATCTGGCACTTTGACTATAGCAGCCAGAACAGAACATCTCAGAGGAAGTACAGCAGGAAAAGAGAGAGATCAAATGAATCTTTTCCTTGATATCCTCCCCCCTCTGCTTTCAGAACATGATGAGAACCTAATTTAGGAAGAATGTTGGTTTCTCTGACAATCAAATCTAAAGTCACAGATTATCCTTGGGGAAAAACAAAAATATGAGGTCTTAGAAATAACGAGAGTTGGAACCAAGATCAAACAATTGCAGCGTGTGCACTCATCAGCTCGCATGTACGTGTGCAAATGCACACAAACCACTTGCACACGGGTGTGATGTCGGATTCCCCTCTGCATGCTGTGCGTTTTTACCATTGGCTAATGAAGAAGCCACTTTGGCCATAGGGCAGAAGAGGTGGGAAAACTAAACTGAATACAGGGAGAGAGAGGACAGAGTTAGGCAGATGCCATGTAGCTGTGGAAGGAGAAACATGCCAGAACCTTACCTGTAGGCCACAGTCACATGGAAATATACAGGTTAATAGAAATGGGTAAATTTAAACCGGACTCACTGAACATAGCAGACAATGAGGACTACTGAGAACTCAAGAACAATGGCAATGGGTTTCTGATCCTACTGCACATACTGGCTTTGAGGGAGCCTAGGCAGTTTGGATGCTCACCTTACTAGACCTGAATGGAGGTGGGTGGTCCTTGGACTTCCCACAGGGCAGGGAACCCTGATTGCTCTTAGGGCTGACGAGGGAGGGGAACTTGATTGGGGGAGGGGGAGGGAAATGGGAGGAGGTGGTGGGGAAGAGACAGAAATCTTTAATAAATAAATAAATAAATAAATAAATAAATAAATTTTTTAAAAAAGAGTTAGTTGATAAGAAGCCTGAGCCATTGACCAAACAGTGTTATAATTAATATACTTTCTATGTGATTATTCAGGTCTGGGTGGACAGGAAACAAAAGGGCAGTCTCTGTTTACACAGGTGTGAAAAATTGATATCTATCGACAACTTGATGAGACTTAGAATGGCCTGGGAAATAGGCCTCTGGGCATCCTTGTGCCCACTCTGAGTGTCACCCGTCTCTCTGCTGGGAATCCTATACTGTACAGATGGAGAAAGGGAGCTGAGCACAGCATCCATTGATTTGACTTCTTTGCTGTGGGTGTGATATAGGCAGCTGCCTCAGATTCCACTGCTATGACAGCCCCATCACAGTGGACTGTACTCCCAAATTGGGTATTTTATTCTAACAACAGAAAAATAGTTAAAGGGGTATATATATGCATACTCTCAAATGAGACAAGAGACTCGAAATATGTGGTTTCTTCTATATTACCAGAGGACTTCAGAGCTGAACATCAAATTAAATCTCCCAATACTGCTTTCTCCCTGAAATTCCAAACTGCTTTGTGTGTAATTGCATCTGAGCATTTTTTGAGAGATCCCTGAGCCCAGGGTCCTCATGTCCAGACTCTCAGACCTCTGTAGTCCACATGTTGGGTGCTCAGATTGTAGCAAACATCAGTGCTGGGGGGCCATGTTCTTTCAACAAGGCTCAGCTCACATGGACATTCACTGCAAAACTATGTGGCATTCAGAACAGGATGACCACCAGCAGAGACTGGACACAGTCCTGTTTATAGCAAAACCTGACAAAATCATCACAGGCTAGAGGGAACAGCATAGTCAAAGACAGTAGGTCCCACCCAGTACACACACCTTCTGTGTCCCAAGCCAGACACATACACTGGATCATGATCACATAGACGCTGTATGTGTGCCGAACCTCCGCCTTCCTCTTACCCTTGCCACGTGCTACTGTGAAGAATGGAATTTACCAAGCCCATTTGCTTGTTTGCTCACCTAATTGACTGACTTGTTTGTTAGTTGATTAGTGGATAGATACTTGGCTAGCTAGTTGGTTGATTTTTGCAAAAGGGTGAAATCAAGAGAGAATATCAAGATTTTTCTGTAGGACTGGGGCTGTAGTTTGATTGATAGAGTCCTTGCATAGCACGTAGGAAGCCCTGGTTCAATCCCAGCACCAAATAAAACCAGTGGCGATACACTCCTAATATCCCAGCATTCCAGAAGTAGAGATTTAGGCTCTGAAGTTCAAGATGATCCTCAGCTATGGCACACAAGACCAGCCAGGGTTATATGAGACTTCTTCTCAAGAGAGAAATTCAAAACTATTTTCTTCCTGATGTTTCCACACATTTGCAGTTTGGACTTCCTGTAGCAGGGTTGTTCTTGCCTGGTTAATTCTGTAAATGTGCCATACTTTCTGGTTATTTTAAATAACTAGAAATAACCTTTCTGTAAGATTGAGTTAGTGAGAAATGATTGTGCCCAGATAAAACCCTCACATTCAACCACTCTTCATGATGCTTGGGGAAATGCGATTTTTAAAGGTAGTTTTGGAAATTAGCAGAGGAAGCAATGGGTTTGTGATAGCATTTGCACATATACTTTTTGTTCATCCTCCCCCTCCGTTCTCTCCCCTCTCCCCAGACCTGGCTTCTTGGGCCCCCTCCTGCTCCAGTAGCCAGCCAGTAGCTCTTTCATGTCAAAGGTATTGTATTACTCCCCTCACCCCAAGACCTCTTCTTCTCCTGTCATGGTCCCCAATCTAGTTTCATTACTCACCCTCACACTCTCCCACACAGCCAGTTTTCACTCAGGGACATGATCATGGCTGGTCAAGAACAAGAATGCTGGACCAGTGGGTCACCAGTTAGCTACTGCAACCCCAAGGCTTCCTAGCTCTGTTCCCCCACGGGTTTTCAAAACACCCACCAGCTTGTCCAAAGAAGAACAGAGTTCCTGACCAGGAAAGCAAGCAGGAAATCTCTGCCCTGTCAATCCCCAGAATCCTCAAACAAGGACACAGGGCCCGAGCCAGGGTGGAGCTCAGTTCTGAGGGAGGGTGGAAGAGGCCAGCCTCCGCTGTCCTCTGAGAGAAGACAGAATTGCCAGATGTGCAGAAGAGCATCCCATCTGAGCCCAGGGGAGAACATCTGTTTGGTTTAGCATGGCTGCTGAGCAGCATTGAGTGGGGAAGCAGAGAGTGTCAAGGCGACTCTGGGGGTACAGGGGAGACCCTACAAAGAGGACTAGTGACAGCTCCAGGCAAGTAGAAGATCACACAGTGGGATTAGGGGAGGACTTTGTCAGGGTTCCCCCAGGGAAGCCTGAGGCTCACAGGAATCACCCTGGAAGAGCAAGATTAGAAGGAAGGGCATGTGGACCATAGATGGACCATACCCGCAAAGATCCTTAAGAAAAGCCCTCCAGGCTATGATGCCTCAGTCCAGGAGGAGCCCAGGGTGCCTCCCTTTAGGGATACATGTGAAAGGACTTTATTTACCTGCAAAACCCTTGGTCCATGTTTGATTGACAGGTACGGGAGCCTCACCATGGTAACACATTTTTGCTGTTATAGGTCTCAGTACTGCCTGATTCCAAACTCTAATGCTGTTACTCAGTGCGTACTATTCCTGTGTCGATGGGTAAACTAAGCAGATGCCGAATGACACCTCAGTGGTCTGGTCTTATTTCTGTTGCTGTGACAAAACACCCTGACACAAAGCCACAGTTCCAGGTGACAGTCCATCACTGTGGGAACATCACAGTGGCAGATGATCGCAAAGCATCCACAGTCCAGATAAGAGGAAAATGAGCACATTGATCCCGCCTGCCCACTAATACTCATCGATTTTTCCCCACTCTTCCATGGTCCAGCCTCAACAGCGGTACCACCCACAGTTGGCAGGGTTTCCCACATCAGTTAACCAGCAAGACAATCTTCCACAGGCATTTCTGTCCACCAGTCAACCTGTGCTAGACAATTCCCCATTTGAAACTCCCCAGCTGGATTATAGCCTGTGTCAAGTCGACATTCAAAAGTAAGTGACATACTTGATAACTATAAAGATGTAGTAGCAATACATCTTCCCGAAGACACTGTTTGGGAGAAAGGTGGAAAGGATTAAACTTGGTAAGAAACATAAGACGCTCAAAATGATGTGGAAGTGCAATAAGAACCAGGAAGTGTTATCTGTCACCACTGCTGGGATGCTGGTTTTCACTGTGACTGTGATAGGGGAGGGGCTATCTGTTCAAGTGCTTGAGGCTCCTAACCCTCCTTTACCTTAGCCATTGGCAGAGTCGGGAACTGAGGGTCTGAATCCAGTACTGGGGTGAATGCTTATTTAACATACATTGTTCACAGCAGCAAGCATGGGACTGTAAAGTGTAAAGACAATTCTTGTTGTAGTAGGAAGTATGAGCTAGAGAGAATACCACCTACGTGCTGAATGAGGGGACTATAGCATCATTCACTGAAAGTGCAGGAAAATCAGCTGTGGTGATATCTGCCTGGCATCCAGCCTGCTCTGGAGTCTGAGACTAGTGCAGGAGGTTCTTCTGTATTTGTGTTGCTTTCATTGGTTATTAAAGAAACTGCCTTGGCCTAGTTGATAGGGCAAGAACTCAGGTAGGCGGGAAAGACAACAGAATTCTGGGAGGAAGAAAGCAGAGGCAGGCAGATGCCATGATTCTCCTGCCCGAGATGGACGCTGGTTAGACTCATGCTGGTAAGCCACAGTCAAGTGAAGATACACATTAATGGAGATGGGTTAAACTAATATGTGAGAGTTAGCCAATAAGGGGCTGGAGATAATGGGCCAGGCAGTAATTCAATTAATACAATTTCTGTGTGGTTATTTCAGGGCTAAGCTAGCCAGGCAGATGGGACCAAAAGCAGGCCCACTCGTTCCTGTAACAAGTTAAGTCCAGAAATTCATAGCTAGTCTGGGCAACAGATTAATATCCTCAATTTGGGAAGTGAAGGGAGGGGATAGGAGAGAAGGGGAGGAGAGGGCAGGGATTGAAGAAGAGGAAGAAAAGAGGTGTGCAGGTAAGTGGGTGGCTTCTCCCTGTCTGTCTAGAAAGGTCATGGGAGTGGTGACCTCTGGACAGGATTGGATAAATAGATTGGAAGGAGGAGGGCAGGAGATGGCAGGAAGGGGCTGCCCAGGCAAAATGGCACAAAAGCCCAGAGCTTGGCCAGTAAGAACCCTTGCAGTGGAAGCCGTTAGCTCCCGACGCTGGACAGTGTCACTTCACTTAAGAAACAATCTATTTACCTCCTTGAACCTTTGTGTTTGTATATAAAGCTCCAGACATTGCCTCACTACCACACAGCATTTCTGGAGATTAAAAACACCTCTATTTGTGGTGTTGTCTGTTGAGTTTTACTTCTTCCAGGGACCAGCATTATTGGAGCAGTGAGCAGTGCAGCTGGTCCCTTGCGTTAAAAAAATAAGCTTACAGTTCTACCACAGCAGCACAGCCGAAGGATCTGATTTTACAAATTGTGCAACTATGAAGCACTGGCTTTGCCTTTGTGCTGGAGATGTGGTGGAATTAAAGGATTCAGGAGTGCAAAGCCCTCATGAATAACGGAGAATCTTCTAGTTTCAGCAAACACTAGCTTTGCTTCTCATGTGCCGATACTGGCTTCTGACATTTGAGAAGAGCTCAGTAGTGCTCAGTGCTCCTTGGTTCAGAGTTGCCCTCGCACACACGGGCCCCCTTGCAGCTGCTCTGTGGAACTGTGTATCTAAAATCTCAGAGTTAATTCATTCTTAATACGGTGAGTTTTGTAGATGATACAATTTAAATTAATAAAAATATTGACTACAAACACCTCAAATAGCAGTTCCTGGTGGTTCTCAGAACAACAATTATGTTCCTTTTATCAGTGAGGTCATGAAGGACAGGTCACTTCTCCAAGCCATACGCTCAGGAACGGGAGACTTAGGTTGAGATGCCCGTTCTCTGGCCCGAGTCTACACATTTCTCTGCAAAGTAGTCTTTTCCACTGTTCTCTAACAGAAGAATAGGAACATCTGGGTTGTGTAGCAGACTGTCAAAGTGAAGCACTTCCCACACAAGCATGAAAACCTAGGTTCAAATTCACAGAATCTGGAGAAAAGCTTGGCACATAACGCAGGTGGCATCTGCAATCCCATGGCTCCTACAGAAAGGGAGTTGGAGTTAGGACAATCCTCAGAAGCTCAAGGGCCAGCTAGCCCAATGTATATACCAGGAAACAGCTGCGTCCCTGTCTAAGATGAGATAGAACGTGAGAACTGACGTCAGAGGTTGTCTTGATATTCACACCTATGTCATATGCCCATACACACCCAGACATCCCGCCCTTCACCTC
>NC_022034.1:7422541-7424187 GCF_000317375.1 Microtus ochrogaster
TGTCTGTAATCACACACAGGTCTAAAGGAACAGTGGGCTAGGTCATACCCTCTGTGGGAGGAATGGCCCCAGAAAACCCTGGGAAGGATTTCAGATTTGGATAAGCACTGGCTGTATATGAGGCAGTCATTTCACCCTGAAGGTTCACAGGGGCTTCCATGGCTTGAAGCAGGCCTCTGGGGTAGTTACTTTTCTTGGAACTATGGGAAAATGCTTGCCGAGACACAACGTACAGGAAGAAGGTGATGTTCTATGGTATTATGTGAGGGCACAGACCTCCATGGTGAGGAACAAAGCAGCTAGTCACGGTGGCAGCGGTCACCTTCTCACCAGCAGCAGGCCAGGAAACACAGAGAGACCATGCTGCTGTCCAGCCACCTTCCTCCTCCCCTACCCCCTTCACTCAGTCTGGGACCAGACCCATGGGACAGTGTCACCCACATTCAGGGTGAGTTCATCCCCTGTACAAACGCCCTCACAGACATGCTCAGAGTGGAGCCCCGTAGGTGGTTCCAAGTGCAGTTGAGTTGGCCATGAAGATGGGCCATGGCAGCCAGCATGGAGCACAGAGGAAGGGCCAGTTGAGTCCGGACCACAGACGGAAAAGATGCATACAGGCCTGGAGTGTGTGCAGTGGGCGTTGTTGAGCCAGCTCTGGACACTGCTCCCTGGATGGAAGGGCACGGGAAACTGTGCAGACTTGGGCCACTCATCACTCAGGAAGGGCAAGTTAAACTGACACAGGAGGAAAGGCAGAACCAGGGCATCCACTTCACACAGAAATCAGTATCTCACAGGGATCGAGGCCGCTGGGCGAGGGGGTTGTGTAGGAAATAAACGATAAACTTATGGGTCGATTAAAATCCCCCCGCACAATCATTTAGTGCGCATTTGATAGCATCTCAGGTCATTGTTAAGTGGAAACACAGCACAGCAGAGTATGTGCTACATTTCGTATCCAAATTCAGCTCGGTCCAAAGAGGCTCGGTTTGGAAAACTCCATCTGAGTAAGCTTTATCAGCATCCCCAAGAACCCTCCTTGATGTATTGAAACCGACTGCATCACAGAGCCTGTGTTCTCTGTCCCCAGAACCTGTGAGCCAGCATCTCCTTCAAGGGCTGTCCTTCAGAACTGAAAGGCTCTCCCGGAGCCCCACCCAGTGCTTGGCTGTGGATCTCTGCATGTGCTTCCATCAGTTACTGGATGAAGTTTCTCTGATGACAATTAGAGTAGTCACCAATCTGATGATAGGGGAAGGCCAGTTCAGGCACCCTCTCCACTATTGCTAGGAGTCTTAGCTGGGTTCACCCTTGTGGATTCCTGGGAGTTTCCCTGGCACCAGGTTTCTCCCTAACCTCATAATGTCCGCCTCTATCACGATATCTCTTTCATTGCTCTTCTCTCATGGGAGGCCTAACCCTTCCTGAGGAGTGGGTAGGTAGAAAAGAGGTGGGGGAAGAAATAGGAGGAGAGGAAGGAGCAAAAAAAAATGTGGTGGGTATGTAAATAAAATTTAAAAGTTTAATTTAAAAAGAGCATAAAGAGATTGTTTTGGTAAGGATTCTTTTTGTAAATAATAAAAAGTGATTTATTTGAAATAAAAAGATAACAAACCAGAAGAAGAAGGAGGAGGAGGAGGAGGAGG
>NC_022034.1:7424287-7432188 GCF_000317375.1 Microtus ochrogaster
GAGGAGGAGGAGAAGAAGAAGAAGAAGAAGAAGAAGAAGAAGAAGAAGAAGAAGAAGAAGAAGAAGAAGAAGAAGAAGAAGAAGAAGAAGAAGAGATCTCAAGAGTTCTGTGTCACTGGACCACTTCTGTCAACCCCACACATCCTGCCTCTACTGCAAGACTTGAAATTTTGCTCTGCAGTTGTTGCATGCATTTGCATGGACATGTCTGATGTAACAAAGACGATGGCGAGGAAGGAAGCATCCACGGAAAGAACTTCTGCTGTAGATGCTGACGCTTGTCTCTGCTGGCTCATTTCTGAGAGCAGAGTCAGCACTGAGGAAGCTGAGCTCGTACGGACACAAGGCCCTTCTGCTGTCAACTCCTACAGCACCAAACCGTGGGGTCCTCTGGCCCAAATTCAGGCTCGTACATGTGTTCATGGCTTCCCATCCTGTGGACCCAGTAGACCTGTGCTAGGGAAACAACAGTCAAACTGCTCAGGCTAAATGTCCCTAACCTCCATTTTGGTTCCAGTATGTCCCATTTTCACCAAAATAGCCAACGGCATTCGTCAAAAGCCTCCAAATAGGAAATGATTAAAGCTAACATAGAAAAATTCAGTCTTATTTCTTTTTATGGTTAACCTCACACGAACTTAGAGGAAGCCCTGACATTCTAAAAGTGAGGACAGCCTTGGACAGAAAGAAGTAACAGCTCCGGCTGAGAGATGGAGTGTCTGGCAGCGTCTGGGGCTGTGGGAGGAAAACAGAAGGCCAAGCCACAGATTTATGTAAGGGACGAGATTGGCTCAGAGACCACCACGTAATGAACACAGGACCCTCGGGAAATAACGGCCACAAGAAGGAGACTGTGTGAGGAGGCGAGGTATTGATTCTGGGTTTGGGTTTGTTTTTTAACATTTATTTATTTGTGGGGGAGCATTGCTTGCCACAACAGGTGTGTGGAGGTCAGAAAACAACTTTCAGACCATCCATTTTCCTCAGCCACCATGTTGGTTTCAGGCATGGTAACCAAGTCGTCAGGACTGACAGCAATGAGCTTTACCCAGTGACCTGTCTAAATGATCCTTTGTGATGATTCTTAAAGAAGGGGAAGAGACAACTCCTAAGGATTTCTAGGAGTTAGAGCCACAGACTAGACATCTCTGAGGAGAGAATCTGTGAGCTAGATCTCGGTCTCTCTGTGTTTAAGCCCATGGCTCATACCACCATGTAGCCCTATAATCCCTGCTATTTGTATCCACAGATCCTAGACAAGAATCTTAAAGCCAGATCTCAAATAGTTTCTGTATATAATTCAAGTATGTATTTCATAATTTAAAATCAGGAAACATGTGCAAGGGTAAAAGCTGACATGAGTAAGAGTTAACAGAAGTTTTCTCACCAAGAGCAAAGCCACAAAGCAGAAGTTGGGGTTGCCAAGAACACAAAACAGAATGCATGCATCTGAAGAGAGAAATGACCTCAGACACATGATACCAAACTACTGGGCAGTCATGAAAGTGTGAACGTAAGTGAGTGACCTGCTAAACCTGAAAGTGGAGGAACAAAAGAGCAAATGAAAATTAAAAACCAAGTTAGGCAATTAAAAGATGAGTTAGAGCCACAGACTAGACACCTCTGAGGAGAGAATCTGTGAGCTGGGTGGTAGACGTCAGTGTGAAGAAAGGAAAGGAAACATTCAGAACTGGGAAGGAACTGGGAAGGAATGGGAGCCAGTAGGTCTCAGGAAGTGTGTAAAGGTAAATGTGCAAGAAGTTTGAGGAGTTGATATCTTGGAATATTTACAATAATCTTCAGATTCAGGAAGCCCAAGAAGTCCTAAATGAAAAAGATATGTGTACACTATAAACACATATAGACACACATAAATACACACGCACAGCATTGATTCTGCTTCTCAACAAAGCATTTACTTCTTTGTAAAGGAGCATGGACTCCCACAGCAGGTGTGTAGTCAGAGACCTGCTCTCAGGAGTCCGTTCTCCTCCCCGCCATGCTGATTTCAGGCAGCAGACTCCCCTTCTCCAGGCCTGAGTGATGCTTGTCTCTGCTGACTTGTTTTCTCAGAGTGGAGACAACATTGAAGAAGCCAGGAAGCCAAGTCCATACCTAGACCACTAAGGCCCTTCCTGCTCTCACCCCGTCTACAGCACCAAACCAGGGGTCCTCTAACCTGAAATCAGGCTTGTGTTCATGGTGTCCCAACCTGCGGTCCCCTGGTATAAGTGTGTGTGTGTGTGTGTGTGTGTGTGTGTGTGTGTGTGTGTGTGTGTGTGTGTGATCAGTTCAGGCACTATTTCCACTATTGCTTAGGGTCATAGCTGGGGTCATCCTTGTGGATTCCTGGGAATTTCCCCAGTGTCAGGTTTCTCGATAGCCCACAATGGCTCCCTCAGTCAAGACATCTCTTTCCTTGCTCTCCCTCTCTGCCATTCCCCCATCTAGGCCATGCTCATGTTCACCCTTCCTTTTCCCTTTTCACCCTCCCTTCTCTACCCCCACCCTATGCTCCCAACTTTCTCAGGAGATCTTGTGTATTTCCCCTTCCCAGGGGGATCTATATATGTTTCTCTTAGGGTTCTCCTTTCTTTACAGCTGGTATCCACTCATGAGTGAGTACACACCATGCTCATCTTTCTGGGTCTGGGTCACCTCACTCAGGATGGTTTTTTCTAGTTCCATCCATTTGCATACACATTTCGACATGTCATTGTTTTTACCTGAGTAGTACTCCATTGTGAAATGTACCACCTTTTCCTCATCCGTTCTTCAGCTGAGGGGCACTGAGCTAATGGGAGCCCACCAACTTGAGCCTGACAGCGAGGGAACCAGCATAGGATCGATCTAGGCCCTCTGAATGTGGGTGACAGTTTATGACTGGAGCAGATCATGGGGTCACTGACAGTGAGACCAGGATTTATCCCTACTGCTTGTACTGGCTTTTTGGAACCCATTCTCTTTGGATGGATACCTTGCTCAGCCTTGGTTCTGCCTCAAAGCAACGTGCTTACCTGCTCTGTGGAGTGGATGGGGGGTTAGGGTGGAGGGGAAGGTGGAAGGACGGGGAGGAGAGGGATTGGGAACTGGGATGGTATGTACAATGAGAAAAGACAGTTTTTAAAAAATAAATTAATAAATTAAAAAAATAATAAGAATAAATTATTATTTACAAATAAAGAAAAGAAAAGCCAGCTGTGGTCATGCCCACCTGCAATCTCAGTGCTGGGAAGGCAGAGCTAGGCAGACCCCTGGAGCTAGCCGGCCAGCCAACCTAGCCTGCTTGGTTAAGTTCCAGGCCAACAGGAGACCCTGCTTCAAAGACATACGGCACACTGCATGTAAGAAAAAGAATCTTAGATACATATGCACATACATTTAATGCACATACACATATATGTGTATTTATGTACACAAGAGCACACACATGCATGCATGCACACATGTGCATAAAGAATTCTAAATTTTTTAAGAAAAAATTTTACATTTTGTAATGTAAGTGTATTTGTTTTTGAGAAATTACTGTAAGATAATGCAGTAATTCACAGATTAACAAATAACAAGTGAATAATATGAACTATATGTAAATAATATTACATTTCAATAAGCATGTGATCACGGGCATTATAAATTATATAATGTGTAGGAGGAGGTCAGAAGCCCTTCCATAGCAATAAACTGGGAGAAGCCCAAAGTAGAGTGTGTACACCAAGATGTCCTCCACAGTGAATCAGAGCATCCACTTGGCTTGCCCAGATCGGAAGTCCACAGTTAAGACTTAGCTTCTCAAAGGATTCTCTGATCAATAGCACACTTGGCACTATGCCACCTGCTTTCCAACCTCATTCCAAGACGGCTCCGCTTGGGACACTGTATTTCGACCTTGCTCATTTCCTCCTTTCAAAGACCACTTCCCTTTTGGATGACATTGGTATCAGGCCATTTTCCAAGGATACCCAGAGCTCCCATAGCTCAAAGTCACTTTCCCATCCCATGTAACAGTACAAAGGAGCTCTCATCGGACTCGTGGGTACCTTGATGGCCGTCACACTCTGAACATCCTGTTTAATCTGAGCAGAACATCCAAGGAGACGGAGTACTGGGAGATCAAACTCCACTGTAAAGTCCCCACTCCTCCTCCTCCTCTAACTCTCAAGTTTCTTCTCTCTGCTCCTCTGCCAATTCCTTCTGTTCCCCTCACCCTGTGAACAACAGACAGACAGATAGACAGACAGGAACTCCCATGTCGCACCCTTCAAATCTGCTCTTCGGCTGACTGGGGCGGTGAGCTTGCTGTGCGCACCTGTCAGAGCTGGCCGTCACAGGTGCAGCTAGAGCCCGTGTGTAAAGTAATCATTGCATTTGGGTGACAACATGGGATTTTACAAGCCTGTGGATACAGTGTTAATTATTTACCAAAAGTGAGTCAGTTGCACCTGCACTCAAAACAGAGCTGTGTTAAATAAAATTTATGATGTGCATATGATTTCCTCTCTTTTATTACCTATTTGTTTTCTTAAAATAATTATGTTAAAAGGTGTTCCCTCAGGTAATAAATCCTCGTGCTTAACTTAACTCCCGTCTCCATCCTAGCCAGGCTCCTCAGCGATAAAAGCCAAACTCAGCTGACATGTTTGCAGAGCACTTTATCCAAAGAGTCCCGAAGGCTTTCCGGGTTTCTTTCTATCCAGGGAGGGAGTAAATTATTCACATTACTGAGAGCTGTGAATAATGTTTTCTGGCTACACCACTCAGCTACCTTAACCAGCATGAGCTAAGCCAGGCTCTTGAAGCTGGTTTCAGGCCAAGAGCCATTTGTAAGCTTGCCAGGATCAAGAGAGGCTAGCCCTACTTCCCCCACATGGTGTCTCATCCATCATCCGCTCTCCTCTCCCGTGCCACCTCTTTCCCTTCACTTTGATTTTTACTCAACAAGTCAAACCGTAGAGACAGAAAATGAGAAGATTCCTAAAACTCAAAAGAAAATGGGGTTCCGTGGTTCCCTGTTGCCCTCAAACATCAATGTCATCTCACATGTCTCAGCGGCCTCCACACTCCAAGCCCCTCCTTGTCATTCAGCTCCAGAACCATTTGCTAATCTGCAGGCCTCCTCTGTTCATTGGGGAATGCAGAACGGGAAGAAGTAAAAAAGAAAGAATGCAAATAAGGGTCTAAAGGCAGCAGTGTTCACATATGCGAGTTACAGTGCCTCTGGGAACACAATAAAATGCTAAGAAAATGAAGGCAGGCAGACAAGCAGACAGACAGACAGGAAGGGTGATCTCTACCAGGGACCCAGTGAGAAAGTCTATGAACACCTCTCCCTAGAGGGTGATACTTCTCAGAGAAACAACCGGAACACCTCATTGCTGATAAATCCTTTTTCTCATCAGTGTACTCTAACTGGAAAGGACAATGCATTTCAAGTGTGTGTGTGTGTAACATGCTCTGAGCACAGCGGCTCTCCTGGATTCCCCCATCCCTTCCTCTTCCCTGAAAGTCCCCCTTCTATTTCATGTCATTTTTCAATTCATACAGGAATGATCCAAAAGACAATTATTAATCTCAAAATATTTTACATTGGTATGGATCCTGGTTTATTGATACAAATTTAAAGTTATTTTTGCTATCCTGTATGTATGTTTCTACTCTTGTTTGGGGTATTGTGCTTAAACAACTCATTTAAAAATGTAATTATAATTTAAAAATACAGGTTAGTAGTCATCTATAATAATCATACTTGTAGTCATATTAGGTATGTTTTCAAGATTAAACAGATATGCTTAGATAGATAGATGGTCTTCAAACACTTCAAAGACATATAGAATATGGCATTTAATATGTTTAATAGCCAAAGGCTTTTCATGACAGTGAGACACATCTGCTCCTGGCAGCAAAAAATCTACTTTAGATGAGATAATTAATGGGCATCAAAGGACCTCCATGTGGAGTTTGCTTTCTTTATGACAAAAACTATCCATTTGGGGAAAAAAACTATCCTTGCCTCAACTGCTGACTGTATACTGTCCAAAATGGACCAGCAGAATGCAAAAAAAAAAAAATGACTTTGCCTCAATTGCTGACAGTATACTGTCCAAACTGGACAAGTAGGGTGCAAAAAAAAAAAAAGTGACTGCAAAACTTCTCCACGACAAGGTAGGACAGATCTTCAAAATTCCCTGTTTCTCAAAAAAGTCTGTCAGATATATTAGGCCTGTAGGACAAAGATAGATGCCCCAAATGTTATAGAAGAACTTTGGGTGACTGTCCAGACAGATGTCCCTGTCATTAGGTAATGTTACACCCTTCGGGAATCCTTGATGGAGTTAAAGACTAAATAGTTAAAGTTCTCCTTAATTTTGATAAAAGTTACAAAACTTTAGGCTCACAATGACAAGATAGATAATAAAGTATTTTATTTAATTTTGCCAAATAGAAATGGACTAGACATTGTAACTGTAATTCATTCTCACTTGATAACTATTTTTCTTGTATATAATTTTACTATGTTAAAGTTAAAACCCTCCTTTTTAATTTGACAAAAAGGGGGGAAATGCTGTGGATCAATTTCCCTACACTGCAAATATGTGTTGCTCTCATTGGTTAATAATGAGCTGACTGACCTATAGCTGGGCAGGCGTGTCAGACTAGGAGGACTCTGGGAAGAAGATGGGGAGAGTGTGAGGAGCCACAAGGAGATGCCAGCAGATGAAGAACGAGCAGTATGGAAAGTACATATGCTGTAAAAGGAGGCCACTTGTTTGTTCCCCAGCTGCCCAGCAGCTCAGACCCGAAATAATCACACAGAAACACTGCTTGGCCCATTAGCTCTAGCCTCTTACTGTCTAACACTTACATTGTAATTTAACCCATCTCTAGTAACCTGTATATCACCACATGGCTGTGGCTCACAGGCAGGATTCTGACTGGTGTCTGTCTCTGGTAGAGTTACATGGCTTCTTCTTGACTCTGCCCTTCTTTCTCCCAGCATTCAGCTTAGTCTTCCCCACCTACCTAAGTTCTGCCCTAGCAACAGGCCAAGGTGGTTTCTTTACTAACCAGTGGTATTCACAGCATACAGAGGGGAATCCCACATCATACATACATGAGGTAAACAAGCCGCAGGAAGCACATAGGTTAATAGAAATGGGTTAATTCAAGTTATGAGAGCTAGCTAAAAAACAAAACACAAAAAAACAAAAAACAGCCTAAGCTATCAGCCAAGCATTTATAATGAATATTAAGTCTCTGCGTGGTTATTTGGGAGTGGCTGCCAGGACACACAGAAAGTCCTCCAATATCCAGTATTCTGCATTTGAGACCATTGGTGTGGCACTTCTCTTTTTGGGCCTGATATAGCATTATAATTTTCTATATAAACCATTTTCCTTCAAATAGCATGATTTAATTCTCATCACTGAATAAAACTCCATTGTGTAAACATACCATATTTTCCCACCCATCAATCAGTGCACAGGGACCTAGGCTGATACCACACCAGAGTTTTGTGGACAGGACCACAGTCAGCAAGAGTGAGCGGCTGTCATGGCTATGTATTGTGTTTAAAGACACAGCTACCAGAGTAAAGAGAGAGCCAACAAAACACAGGAAAAGATCTTTGCCTGCTGTTAATTCAACAGGGGGTTATACCCAAAATATCTAAATAACTAAAACTATTAAACATCTAAAGAATGTATACTCCAATCTAAAGTTGGGTAAGTAAACAGAATAGGTGTGTGTGTGTGTGTGTGTGTGTGTGTGTGTGTGTGTGTGTGTGTGTGTTGTATACAATCCTTAGTGTGGGTCTTGTGTGTTGTACATGTGTGCATGCACATGAAGGCCAGAAGTTGAAATCAAACATGTTTTTCTTTCTTTCTTTCTTTTCTTTTTTTTTTTTT
>NC_022034.1:7432288-7470053 GCF_000317375.1 Microtus ochrogaster
TTTTGGGTTTTTTGTTTGTTTGTTTTTTGTTTTCAAAACAGGGTTTCTATGTGTAACCTGGCTGTCCTGGAACCTGCTCTGTAGACCAGACTGGCCTGGAGCTCACAGAGATCCATCTGCCTCTACCTCCCAAGCGCTAGGTTAAAGGCGTGCACCACCACCATTAGGTTTTGAATATCTTCTTGAATTACTCTCTGCCTTTGGTTTATAGAACAGGGTCTCTCACTAAACCTGAGCGCATCAAGTTAGTTACATCGTCTGACCGATGGGTTCAAGTAGTCTTTCTCTCCCACCTATCCTCCTACCCTCCAGCCCCCCCACCGTCTAGTGCTAGAGAAACAGGCAGGCCACCCCACCATGCAGACATTTTCACATGGTTTCTCTAATCCAAACTCAGCTCTTCATGCTTACACAGCAGATACCTTCCTGCCTGAGCCAATGACCAGTTCCTTCCAAGCAACTACAAACAGCCAATAAATAGATGAACCATTCCATTTTTGCCCCGAGGAGAATAAAAATGGAAGAAGTACATCATTTATCTGCATTTGCTTCTAGAGACTTCAACATCAACCACCCTAGAGCCATCTATCCAGCCAACCTCAGGCATGACCTTTCAACAGTGCAAGGCCTGGGAAAAGGTGTCTGACAGCCAATCTTGGTTGCCAACTCCACACACTTGGGAAGACAGAATGTGGATTAAGGATTCGCACCCTCCCCATCAAGCTGGTCTGAGCAAGTCTGTGGAGCCAGTTCTTGATTGCTAATTACTGCGGAAAGGCCCTCCTACTGTGGGAGGGGCCATCCCTAGGCAAGTGGGCCTGGTTCTATTAGAAAGGTAGCCAAACCTGAGCCTGAAGGAAGCCCAGGGGCAGCATTCATCTATGGTTTGTTTCCTGCTTTTGCCTGCTGCAACCCAGCTTCCTTGGATGATGAAGTGTAACCTGTGTGCTAAATTAAACCCTATCCCCTGCAAGTTCCCTTTGGTCAGGGTGTTTATCACAGCCACAGAAAGCAGACTGGAAAAGCCTGGGAAGCCCACAGATGGGCACCATCCTGCCATAAGTCAACCCGTCAAGAGTAGCTTCTTTTGCCTACCCCCCACAGACTGCCTCCTGAAAGAGCAAACTACAGAACTCTGTATTTACCGTTTGGGACACACACTCACCCCAAGTATTAGCTTTAATGTTATCATCACTTCCATCCTAGTAAAAAGATGCATGCAGAATTGCAGAGACAACCTTCATAGAGTCCAAATCAATGCACCAAGCGCCTTCATGTTACTCCCACGTCCATCAATCCAGCACGTTTACTGCTGTATAGATGGCAAATCGATAAGAATATACACCTCCAAATACCAATAAAATAGAGCGCTGTAGAGTAGACACCGTGAGCCTACAAGAAGCAATTATACTGCACAATTACAGCACAATACAAACAGCAAACAGTTATCTTAACTGCCCGTGAAAAGCTATGGGAGGGGTTTCAAGCTGGCCTGCCTCCCCTTGGCTCCCAAAGGAAGCCAGTATGAGGAAGTACATCCCTGTCCTTTATCCACACATTCTGCTACCATCACCACAACGGAAGCGCTCAGCACTAAGTAGAATGAACGGACTACCCCAAAGCTGGGCTTAGAGCTGCCTTCTTCTGGGGCCATGGTGGAATTGGGCCAAGCCTTCAGAGACAGCAGACTGGAATCCTCTCTCCAGGAGCACACAGATGTGTTCTGCTATAAACAGGGAGGCTGTGTCCTGTCCTACACACCCCACTTATCCACAGCAGGTCAGCTGCAGCCTCCATTCCACTCAGGATCCAGGGCCACTTACAGGTTTATTTCCAGTAGCAGACACTAAGAGATCAAGACACGACAAGCCACAGTGAGCCTACGCTCACAACACCCCACCCACAAGGATAAACATCAACCTGAAGAAGTCTTGAACTCTCAGAGGGGGTGGAAAGAGCACCCCTGCTCGGAGCATGAGCCAAAGCAGAAGTGATCAGCCCAAGCCTTATCCCCAAGATGGAGTGACTGTCTCCACTGGCCTCAGTCTATGTGATGCTAACTGCTCCCCACTAAGGTGGACAGGTCATAGAACCACCTGAATTCCACCGATGAGTTCTGAGTCTACAAGCCAGAGAAAACCTCAATGTGATTTTGTGTGCTGTTGGGGGGTGTGGGTGAGTGTGTACACAAGTGTGAGCAGGAACACACTCGTGCACACGCATGTGAAGGCCATCAGGAGCCTATCCAACCCTCAGCACCACCTTCCTGCCTCCCTTACCTGCTGAGCCATCTCCCCAGCCCCTTGGGTTTGGTTCCTGAGAACCACCAAGTCAAAGGCTTCCTGGGACCTCCCCAGCCTTCCCACCCATTGCTCCCTATCCCAGGATTCGGCTGTGAGACTGCCCATTGCCCGGAAGGAGAAAAGGCCATGGCCAACATTTGTCCGGCACCTCGCCCCTCAGGACTGAGCCCTTCGGAGCATTATATCCCTGGCCTGATATCCCTGGCCTGGGTATTGCCTGTCCACATTTCAATGGCACCTGTGCCCTTTGTGGTGCGGAGAGGAGAAAGCTCCCAGATAAGATGGAGACTGACTTTTTAACCCTTCAGTTCTCAGGCATGGCCACCATGCATGGCACAAACATCTGCCCGTCACCCAGACACCATGTCTTCCACATGAGACTCATCGTCTTGAGAAAAGACAGAACTTAAAGTATCACCCTGATCCCCTAAGGTGAGTGGAATTTCAATTTCCTCCAAGAGCCCATTGGGCTGTTTTATAAACGGATGCTTTGTCTTCACGGTTCACATGACAGTGAAGCCTGTCGTTCCGAGTTCATCTCAGACCCTCTGTCCTGGAGGTCCCCTCAAGAAGGACTTTGCCGAGCTCCTGTCCTTATTAGACGCACGTTGGGCAGAGTCCATGCCCTTCCGTGCAGCCAGCCTCTTGTGGCATCAGGGGCAGGATATCATTTGCAAGCAGCCAAGGTAATTACCATCCAGCAGGGTCCAATTGTTTTCAATTAAAAGCTTTAGTGCAGTCTTTAGTTTTAATACCACTGTGGCCATCTGCTCTCGCTGAAGATCAACCAGCCAAAAGCCCAGGCCACGTCTTAATGCCATTAACTCCAGAGGAGAGTTTTCCCTGCGAAGTGGGAAAATCTTAGCAGCCCAGGGAAAATACGGGAATGCCCCCTCCACACACACACACACACACACACACACATATCCTCAGTGGCCTAGGGGAAAAGCTCAAGACTCCAAAAGATTTACCCACAGGGACCAGCACTTGACTAGAGTCCCGGGCCACTCTTCTCATTCTCTGCATCGTTTTGGCAGAGGAGGCTCAGCTTTGTGCCTTGGCCTGTTTTCTACAAAGTCTCAATATTCTTCAGCATCGCTACTAACAGCCTTTGAACCGGTTTCAGCTGGATCACTTTGGTATGGCCGTTTCCCATCACTGATACCCAATATTAATTGGCATCTTCTTAGGTCACCCTGACCCCAAATCTAAGCATCTCTGAATTGTGAGGCGTGATCCAGATACCTAGTGGACTCTCGCACTGTGGTTGGTGTGAGGAAGTAGCTGCCACCGCTAAGAGCCTGCAGCTTGCCTTCATAGCTCACATGATTCTGAGACAGGGCCTTAAAGGGTAACCTGAGCTGGTCTTGAACTTCTATATACTCTAGGCTAGCCAAGAACTCTCAATCCACCTGCCTCTACCTACCAAGCATTGAGATAAATGGCCACACATGACTGGTCCCAGCATTTTTAGGAATCAGCTCAAATATTCATTCCTAATAACTTACACAGAGACCTTGCTTGCTGCCTGCTGTTCTTCAGGAACAAGAGACTATTGAAGATAAGGACCCCTCGAGGTCCTTCCATCAGTTCCAGTGCTGTTAGAGAGGAATCTGCTGGAATCTTTAGCTTCCCATAAATCCCCACACTCTGTACCTCTGCCCTCCAGCTACCAGCATTCCCAGGACCTGTTCGTGAGCTTTGGGAAGCATTCTGTGTCCGAATGAAAAGATAGGGTGGGGGCAAAAAGAACTACGTTTGCATATCAAGGTTCTTCAGTCTTTTCTTATGTGCAGAGCCACACCCAACCTAGACTAACTTGTAAGTTGGGTCCATCAGGCACCAAGACAGAAGTAAATGCTCAGAATAGGGGGGAACAGAAATCACCCAAATTCTCTGAGGCAAGATGGCATCAATGTAGCCCTGGGCCACTTGGCTCCCGGACCTGTGAGACTCAAGGCATGAGATCACAGTTATTTCACACAGACCATGGGATTTACTGTTATTTGAGAAAGAAAAGTAAAGAAACTTCTAACCATTAGAATAATCAAAACCAAGGCAACAGTCAGAAAAGAGGCTGAGAATCCTGGAGGTGCTTGTGCTCTGATTCCAGACCAAGTGTTCCTATCTTGAAACAGCCATGCTGGTCTCTAAATCCCAGGACTGTGAGGAACTGGCCAGATTACAAGAATCTTGGATGAATGAAGTCATCACCCCTGAGTCATAGCTGTTGCTGCACTCCTGAGATTTCTGCCTTGCCATCTTCCAGGAACTTGTAGGGATTGTACCCTGCTGTCTCTCTATCACAGCATGTGAGGTTTGCTTGTTACAGCAGCAAGACCTTTCTGCCTGCTCACTGCACTGACTCGCAAGTCTAAGCAATGCAAGAACCTCATGTAAGAAGGAAGGCATAGAGACACTGAAAACCTTAACAAGAAACTTACATTTAAGAAGATATACCAAATGCCAGCCCCTTGGAGGGGAGGGGGACTTCAAAAAGTCCTGATGCCAAGGCCCACACACTACAGGCACTAGACTGGAGTGTCTGGGCTAAGAGCCAGGTTCAGGGTGCTTAGAGAGATTCCCCAAGTGGCAATGACATGCAAGGAAGATCCAGAGATACACAAAGCCCTTGCAGATACTTTCACAATCCGCATCAACATATTTGTGTCAGAGAACTTGGAAAGCAGCAGCTGGCTGTTCTGCACAGGACAGGCAGGTCCTACAGGGTCTCCATCATCTTAGCTTGTGGCATCCCTTGGGGTTCACTTCATTTGCCTCAAATTCTCTCAGTCAGCTTTCCATCAAAAGACGGCCAGCCTCTCTAAGGTTCATACAGCTTCTGCCTTGAGATCATGGGTGCGTGGCAGTGCCACAGGGCACACACCTAGCATGGTTCTCCCCAGACCATCAAACACAGTTGATTCCCTTCCTAAACCATCCTGGGAGCTTCCCCACTGGTCTGAGCCAGGTCTGAGGTTCAGGAAGCTAACAGGCAGGTTACACCCTGCAGGCAGTAGCTAAGTCTCCTCTGAACCTGCAGTTTGCCTCGGCCTCGAGCAGAAATGATGGACAGGAAACCTTAGTGTATTGCACTGCCCTTGCTAGCAAGGAGTAAAGTAAGAAATGAGATATTTATAAGTTCTCTGCCCCTGTGCTGGAAACTATTTTCCAGAAGCTCCGGCATACCAAGGCTAGGCCAGCCTGGACCAGTCTCAGGGATACCTGAGACAAGCAAAACCTCCAGCATCTGTTTGTGGACCATGCAGGCACAGGTTCTCCATCCCCTGGGTACTTGTGACACCCCGAAGCCTTTCCTTCTAGGCCCAGGGGACTACTTAAGAAACTTTGCATGTAGTACAGCGATCAGACATGCTCTCAGAGGCTTGGCTAATGGCCACTTCCTGTACTTGTCAAATGCAAAAAGAAAAAGCAGCACGTCCCTCTGACTGATTGTATTGCTTCCCGTACGCGATGATCTGGCGGCAGCATAATTTAACGTCTCTCGAAAATTAAAAGCCTCTGGCGAGGGTACCACAGCCGAGCCCTCCAACCCCTGTTTCGCTGATTAGAAAGAAACCTTTGCCAAGACTTCCATTACGAATAGTCATTTTCTAAGATGGAACTCCAACGACAGTGACGCACAGCCATATATTAAATGAATGGATAGAGGTTATGTGTCCACCCTCTGTACCTCTGAGCTCATTCTGGAGATTAAAGTGACTTCCTTTAGTGCTCTCCAGCCCACACCGCACCCATGATGTCAGCTTCCCCCACCATCCCACCCGTGATCTTCCCCCACCAGGCCTGCAGCTTCCTAGCTCTTTGCCCTATCTCAGCCTCAAGCTAAGATGCTGCTTTGTTCCAGATCTTCATGTCCCCTCAGGTTCAGTGACCGGACACCCATGAAACACCTAGCACCGCCACAACCAGGGCTGCAGACAGCAGAGACAACGGCCAGGGCTTGCAGGATGGCTAGACCCCAGGCCACAACTTCCTCCCAAGGCAAGAGTGTGATAATCAGGACCGCAGCGACAAGAGGAGTTCTCCTTTGTTCTGCTGACCTGAGCTGAGGGCCCTTTCTCTCAGGGGGAAAGGCCATTCCGATGTCTTCAGTGACCTGAGTGTGTTTGTTTCCGTCAGTCCGAGTGGTGTGCTTTTCCGTGCAGGATTGAGAAGGGGAATGAACAGTTGGAATCAGAGCGCACAAACTTGTACACCGCCCTTATCGGTTCACAGTATGGCCCCTAGTAGTTGTATTTGGGAAAGTCAAAAATCTTTCGGAGCCTCAGGTTTCCCATGTGTAAAGTGGAGAATTGTTGTGGGCATCCATGAGCTAACATTGATGAAAGCACCCCAAGAAACTGAAAACAGAGCCGCTCTCCTTGTCACGAAAAGCAAGAATTGATTGGCAGCTCTAATCGTGTCTACAGTCGATGGTCTATGTCTTTGTGTGTCTCTGAGTGTCCAGTGTACGTGGTACAAATATGAACAAGATGACTCGGGTGTGGCAGATGCTCAATATTTTGAGGAAGGGCCGTCATGCACCTCTGTGTTTTCCCCAGGCCCCGCTTCCTCTCACAGGCTGCAAAACACACGTGCGCAGAACCGTGAGGCCCAGCAGGAAAACTCTCTTGCACATTCAGAGACGTGAAGCACGTGAGATGTGAAGCAGAATTGTTTCCTGGTAGAGTTAATCACCTTGCCAATAGCCCCTTGTTGATTAACTGATGGATTCAATGTAGCCTTTTTGTCGATTTCCATTCCTATTGGGTAGTTTCTCTCCTTCAAGACAAATTTGTCAGAGCATTAGAGGCCATGTACCCAAAATCCACTACTTAATTTATTTTTAATCCCATGAAAAACCAAGACTGATAAAAGTGCTGATGGGCCTTAAGCAATTGATTGTTTGAGTGAAGGGAGGGTGATGCTGTATTCAGCTAGCAATGCTGTAACTAGCGATGTTCTAACTAGTGATGCTGTAACTAGCAATGCTGTAACTATGCAATTAGCCCAAGGTCCAGTGTTTAAGCCAATCTTAATAGAACTAGCTAGTTGACCTTTGACCTTTGCCTCTAAAGTTCATAAGAGACTACAGTTCATCCAAAATATGTTCATTTAGGTCATCGGCCCACAGAGGTCACAAAGCTTCACAGATGGGACAAAGTGCTCACAGCGCCATTCAGGACATCTCTGTCTCCTACCATTGGGATAATATTCCTAATTAGATTGGCTGCCCCCTCTGGACACTCTGGTCCACACCAAGGATGGCCTAATATGGACTCATCTTCTCTCTAGAATTTCTGGGATTCCCAGCTGTCTGTGACCCACCTAAGATTACAGGAGCCACTGACTTTATATTCCAAATATTGTTATCTAATATTTATATTCTGTGTCCTGTGAGTCTTGGTTTCTAGGCTACAATTTAGGAATAGTCTAAGCCATCAATCCTGATTATTAGGACACTTCAGGAAGCTCAGAGCATATTGCACAGACTATGTGCACATGGCCAACACATCCTAACACTGAAAAGGAACCAGCGATGATTCTAAGAGGGTACGGAGGTCTGAGTCTAATGGAGGGGGCCAGGAGAGATGGCTCATGGCCCATTGTGAGGATCCCATCAGACGCTTGTGGAAATGGAAGAACACTCAGTGTTTGTCTCCATTCCAGAAGGCAGACCAGCTCCCTCAGGAGAATGAGAGAACCCCTCAAACCCATCATAAGGGCTCCAGACACAACAGGACTAAGGAGACATGCTCGGTGACTCAGCAAAAGGAAGAGAAGAAAGACTGGAAGCAACGGGTGAGGATGGGATGAAAGCATCCTGCTAAGAAAAATTGTCAAGACTTCAAGTCTTTATGAGGACCTCCAAACCTCCTCATGCTGATTTGGACCCACCTGTCACTCAGCTATTCCTCTATCTCCATGACAACACTTTAACAAGACTCTGCTGTTCTTCCTTCATCCCTCCTTTGCTTTGACCTCACTCACTTCTCTGCTTAGCCAAGGTACCCTCTACCCTGGTAGCTGAACCCCCACGCTCACTCCCATGAGCCAGTAGGATCACCATCAAGGCTGGGATGCGCCATGCTCTGCACAGTTCTGTGCAATGACCTGCCTGAAGCAGCGAGGGGCTGAGGAATGACTGACACCCAGGCATGAAAAGCAGGGGTTGGGTGGGCTGGCCGCTCTGTTGAAGAAGCGCCATCACCTTATAATAAGAAGCTCATCTTGTTTATTATACACAGTTGAACAGGGAGGCAGGGTTTTGCACACAGTCAGTCGTACAGGGAGGCATTTTGCATGCTAAAAAGAAAGGAATCAGTGCTGTCACATAGGCTGAACAAGGAGGCAGGTATGACTAATCTCACCAGCAATGGCCATTGCAGCCGAGTGGTCTTCAGGCTGCAAACACCCGAGGAAAGAAAGCTATGGAGGGCATCGTAATATGGGTTATCAAAACTCAGAGACAGATATTAAGGTTCAAGCTGAAGATCAGAAAAGCAAAGCAGCCAGTCTCTAATTCTTTCCTCTACCTCAAATCAAAATGACAATCCTGCCTCCATGCATCCTCAGGATGAGACTGTGTGAGAGCTGTCCCTTCCCATCTTATATTCCTCTCTAGCGCTGGGATTAAAATCGTGCACCACCACCACCCAGCCTCTATAGCTAACTAGTGTGGCTGCTGAGATTAAAGGTGTGTGTCACCACTGCCTGGACTGTATGACTGATTAGTGTGGCTGTTTTGCAGTAACCTTCAGGCAAGCTTTCTTTATTAAAAGACAAATAATAGACCACTAAAGGGCAATTTCGATACACACTGCCAACACTCGCACTTACACACTGGAAAGGCTTTGCCATCCCTCTGAGCCATGCCCAGGGAACCAGGGAAGGTTTGGCCACTCTTATGGGGGCTGAGGCATTGAGGTCCTTAGCATGATCATGCCTGCACGAACAATACATATTTGTTCATAATTTTTCAATCCCTACAGGTTTGTTCTCCAGATTCATCCAGTTAAGCCCCTTACCCAGAAGGGTCACCATCAAGGTGAGCGACCAAGCAGTGTTCCGTGCACTCCCTCAAGCCCACTGCTTAGCAAGCAGGCTCTCTAGTTGCTCTGCCTCCTGGCCGAGCCAAACAATCTTCACCTTCACCATAGGAACACCTTCCCTATCTCCCAACCCTACCCCACATCCCAGCTCAGAGCCTGCTTCATGCACACAGCCTTCTCTGTTGAACTTGACCAGATGGGCAGACGTAGCCCTGAGTATCCAGTAAAGAGGAGCCTTAGCTTAGCTCTGAATGCTAGAGAATCCCTGTATGAGTAATGTGTTTTGCTGAGCTTCACATGGAGAACTGAGACCCATTGTAAGTTCTCTTATTAGTAGCCACTCACAGGTGGAAAATCTGAGGACAATTAACACACAGAGGTCACCTCTAACAATGAGCCCATCTAACACACAAGGTCATGTGCATAAGAGCCCAGCTTCCTCTTTTTTACCTGACACTTCTCCTCTGATCTGGGGCATTTTATGCTTGTATCTTTACTCCCGCCAGACTACCAGGCCCATGGACAGAGACCATGACTACCTGGCCCCTTAGAATGAAGCTTGCAGGGGTCTATGAGCACCCCCAAGGATGGCACTCTCCTGCCATGGTGTTAGGCTAAACTGCTTCTTTGTTTTGTTTTAAATCTACTGGTTAATCAATGATTCTGCTGGGAGATCCTGTGATAGTCTGCTCCTGAGTCCAGGACTAAACAGAGAAGTGTCTCGGTGACCTAAACCCTGTGTCACTGAGCCTGCATGTCTGTGGAGAGGATGGGACAAGCAACACTGTTGAGTTTTATCTCTTTTATATGTGGTAACAGTCTTTCCACCTAAGCAGAGGGACTATTGCTGAAGCCTGGAGATATTATTGGATCAAGAAGAAAGTCAGCGTGCACAGGAGAGACTGCCCGATTCATCCTAAAGCTTGGCCGTCAGAAACAAAAAAGTCAGCACGTAAAATCGCCCCTGTTCCCAAATCTCTGGGGATGAGGGTTCAAGACAGCCAGATTGTTTGTGCTGAGGCATGATCCCTAAGCAGAACTGAGCAAGGCCAGGAGCTGCAAGACCAGGTATGATGGAAGGGAGTCTCAGTTAATGCTTGGGATTGTAAGCACATCCGAGACAAAGCCCCAGACAGTGAGGACCCATCTAGATGGCGATGGTCCCCAGTGAGGAGACGGGATCCCTCCGACACGCATGAGATGGCGGGCTTTGCTCTGCCATTGATTCCGTAAATCCCCTCCACGTAGCTGTTTCCACTTGCCAGTTTACTCCGATCCCATCAGAAGCACAGCAGGAGATGCTCCCGGGAATCGAAGAGCATCCCCAGAGCAGGGCTGACCTGTACTCTGACCTCTGCTTGGCATTTGCTTCGTGATTTAATTTACCTTTTCCTGCTCACCTTTCCCTCTCTTGTTTACCTGGATCTCAATTGGATTTAGCAGCTGAATTTTCATTACACAAGTCAGAGGTCCGAGGGAAGTTTATGAGGTTTGGATTTCTGCCAGCAGGGCTCTGTCTGCTCTAGCCTGTTCCCCTTCGAGCTGAATCCGCCTGGCCCATGCTGGCTCACTCCATGCTTGCAGATTCAAGGAGCTTGAGTTTCTCCCAAGGTTCCTTCGCTCTCAAGGACAAAAATAAGGGCTGGGTACGCAGCAGTAAAATGAGCTGCCCGGCATGCATGAGGATCAGAGTTCTCATCCCCAGCAGCCATGCAGGGCAATACCCTGGGGAGACAGAGAGTAGGAGGCCTCGAGTTCAGAGGTCAGAGCTAAACTGATGAGCTCTGGAGTCAGTAACAGACCCTGTCTCAAAAACTGATATGGACAGCCATTAAGACCCCTGATACTGACTTCTGCTGGCTTCTGCACACATGTTCACACACATGCCTGAAACACACACACACACACACACACACACACACACACACACGTCATGACATGAATACATTCATATAAGCACACGCTCATAAAGGACAAAGCTTACACAGTGTCTCTTGCTGTTGTGTCCAGCTGAGCGCAAAGCAGAAGCTGGTGAAGGCTTCATCATGTGCAGTGGCACAGCTTCCTCCAGGGGAACGCTTCCCAGGTCTTTGTTACACCAGAGAAAACGTGACTGCCAAGAGTGGCAGGGGGTGGGGTGGGGGGGCTTAAGCTCCCATAATCTGCAACGACAGCTCCCTCTCCCCCTGACACCAATACCGACCCTGCAGGCAAGCACAGGGTCACTGCAGAAACCCCGCAGGACAAGTGCCCCAGCCCCCAGCATCTTTCCATCCACACACACCCCACCCCCGCTAATCACGGCCGTGGGAACTGTGGGTGGGCCGTGCTTTTCTACTGGAGCTACCACGGAGAGAAAATGAGAAGAAGGGAGGGCAGCTCTGCCTAAGGGCCTCCTGTGCCTGCAGCCTGCAGCTCAGCCAGCTGGAGTCCGGCTTGTACAGCCATGCAGAGGTGAAAATGCCAAGCGCTCCCGTGACCCGAGATGACGCCACGATTAGAAGCGACTATGAAGAGACAGCGCCCGACAGGAGGACAGACTGACCCCCATCCATTTTCAATCACCTCTCGGAACAGTTCTTGGGCTGAACGGATGAGTCGGCCCAGCAGGCAAGAATGAGGATAAGGGCTTTCCACCCAGGGCATTTTTTTTAGATGCCCTCAAAGTTGCCACTGCTCCACCAAAAGCAACAATGGGCATGTCACGGGAGCTTGGTTGGTGAGGAGGGGGCTGGGCACAGACAGACCTCAGTATGAGACTTTCCAGAGGACATCACTGGCTGGCATCTTACAGCATGGAAATGGACAGAAAAAGAGACTAGATAATTCATCCTTTTTTTTTTTCAAGTGGACTGAATTGCCAAAGAAACCCAGACTGGCCTGCAAAGGGGCTGTGTAAGAAGCTGAAATCTCTTGATTTCCACAGGTCTGCGGGGAGAGGAAGAAAGATTGTCAGCCAGAGAAGGTCATTGTCTCCAGGGACCGCGTTACACACGGCTAAGTGGGGAGGGGCCAAGAACAGCCTCCTCTGCAGGCACTCTCATCCCACAGAGCCCCCGGGGGCCAGAGAGCTGGTTACTCCCAGAAAAAAGTGACTGGGAGGCTGAGCCTGGCCTGCCACACACAGCCCAAGACTCAAGCACTGCGCTGTGGGGGAGGGGGAAGGTCTGTGCCTCCTGTGGTTTTTCCCCTGTCCCTCTGTTTATCCAGGGCTTCTGGGAGGTTATTCTTCCAAAGACGCCAGTAGGACTTTAACCTGGAGGCATTAACTGGGTTAAAGTTAAAGCCTCTCTTTATTCAGGGGTACTTAAGAGGGGAGGGAAAAACACAGGGATCTGTGGGTTTCCAAGGGAGCACATGACCAAAACTCAAGGGTCCCCTTCTACCTCTGCATTTCTGCAGCCATGTTTAAACGGAACCATAAGACCAAGAATAAAGAGTCCACTTTGCTACTCCCGCTCCTACGCATACACCAGTTAGATATGGCCACATGACTAAGAATTCACCAAGAACACGGAAACAGAAGTGATGTGCGCAACTGAAGCTGTATCCTCTCCTTATACAAGAGCCGGAATCTGGATGTGGGACTGGGCCTCCTGGGTCACAGAGGTGACAAAGCTGCAGGGAGAATGTATCCAGACACTGCAAAGCCATGTGAGCACTGGGCCGCTTGTCCTCTCAAGGAGAAGAGTAGTTAGTGGCGGCTAAACCCACCCTATCTGATAAGAGCGTAATGAAGATAAAACTCGAGTGAATCTTCTGTAAGTGGAGGGACACAGGAAGGGCGGGAATGAAGAAAGGGCAGAGGGAAGGATGGGAGGGAAGAGGAGAGGATGTATAAGAGAAGAGCTCAAAAGCAACTCGAAAACAGGCTACAAGATCCGATATTCACATGCATAGCAAGAGTCCACAAGGAGAGAGAAGAGAAAATGGAGAAGAGCTCACCAATGAAACAACACAAGAAAATGTTTTCATGGGTGACACAGGTGCTTGTGGCTTGGAAGAGCACAGAGAAAGGCCAACACCGTGGTGGAACTAGGTCGGCCCCAAAGCATCCCTGCGAGAGGAAAGTGTTCCATGGCTGATGTAGCACTATTTTAATTAATAACGTGAAAAACCCAGAAAGCATTCTGAGAAGACTCCTCATCTACATTCGAAGAAACTTTCAGAAGCATCTGTACTGCAGCGGTGTCTCCTTACTTAGCGTTTCACGTAAGTGTGGATGCCCAATTCACACTTATCCTCGGACTAGGAACCCAAGGACATTAAAAACGATCATTACGCATTGGTACAGATGGCACCCAATAACCCCAGAAACTGTGCGTGTCCTTCATAGCACACCCACATCTTCAGGGTCGACCTCTAAGAGGGAGCAGCAACTAACCACATGGAAAGCAAACACTGGGGACCGGCGTGCCACCTGCAACAAAGACAGGCCACACAAAATGGGAAGAAAGCCTTCTGTTGGGTTTCCTGGGCTGACAAGCACATGGGCCCTGTGTCAGACACACTGTCGGGAAGCATGTATTGGAAGAAAGAGAAGGTAGATTCTCATGCGCTCACACATACACAAGCTGGTTAGTTCCAGAGTGGTAAAAGAAATACCATGTTAAAATCTCAAACAGACCTTGAATTTAGGTTTTGCAATTTAACTGAATTTTAATACCTAATGTACTAGGAGTGCTTAAAGAAAAACATCAAGAAATGCCTTTCCGTGATATAAAGTACCCTAATAGAACATAATTATATGGCTGTCCCTTTGGCTTGCTAACAAAATAAGTTATATTAATAGGTCCTCTAAGGTTAAATCATTCTGTATTCTTGGAACAAATATTCTTTCATAATGATTACCCTGCAAAGAGACTCTGAGGAAATGTATGTGTTTTTGTGGCTGTTGTCATCATGATAACTGATGATGTCCCATTCGGGGTACATTTAGGTATCAAGGTCACACTTCCTTTGATATAACAAACCTGGAATTTTCATCCCACCGCATGCTCTGAAGCACATAACTAGGACAGAAATGACCCATTTGGACTGAGGATGAAATCAATCCGTAAGGTCACACATGCACTCAGGGATAAGAACTTGCTATGTTATTGGATTTGTGTTTTCTCTTATTCCTTGATTTTTTTTAAATCTTTCTCAATATTATAACTTCATTATTTTGTTAATTTAAGTTTTCATATTTTTTCCTAGAAGTCATCTGTTACATCCAGCTTTTCCCCCCTGAATCCTTACTATAAAATGTGCCTATCATTTAAATCGTTCAGGTTCCTCCAAAGAAAAACAAACCGATAGTGTAAGTTACATGTAAAAATAACACATTCTAATTCCCATTACATAAAATTCACACACTGTATAGATGTGCACAAAGAGAAACAGAGAGCAGAAAAACAAAGGCTTCAGAGAGAAGTGGGTTAATCACGAGATACAGTCTAAAATCTGAAGGCAGGCAGGGCGGTAGGCTAACACATGGACAGGACAGACAAGATTCCCAAGACAGTTGTAAGGCCTTCCTTCAACAAGTTGCGTGAAGCCCACCCACATTATGGGTGGTCATCCGTAACTCTTGGAGTCTACTGTTGAAGACCTGCACCTGGTCAAACAATGAGAATCATGGCCTAGTCAAGTTGGCGCATCATGTTCACCATCACAGTGAGTATCACCAATTTAAAGATGTATTTTCTTTTCTCATCTTCACATGATGAGAAATAGGGCATTGCTCCTGCTTATGTGCCCCATGTGAAGGTATGACAGTTTATGTGTGGGACCATGGCAAGAAATGTCTCCAGACACAGCTGTAATACAAGCAGCCTGCCTCGTGCATTGTATGATCTGGCAGAGTCTACTATTTGGGAGCTGTCTCTCAGTGTTTGGAACACAGAGCATCTGGGGATTGGGACAAGACCAGTTGGAGAATCATGGTAAACCTCATACCATCTTGAACAGAAAATTACATGTTTTTGTTTTTTTTCTATTTTTATCACTGGGTGCTCCATTGAGGTCTGGTAGAAACAGAATTCCTGACCCTGGACACAAGTGACCAAGTGACCAGAGATGCCTATGATAAGCTTTGATATGTTGTACACACCACAGCGTAAGTCAAGATAGACATACAACAACCCACTATTGAATGGTAGAATGTTGTCTTGGTTCTGGCAAGAATGAGACCACAGAGCATACCCTGGACCATAAATGATCTCGTGGGCAGTTGTGAACAGTTTAGTTAGATCCGAAGCCTAGGAGAGGAAAATATGAAATGACGTGAGTCAGAGAATGCTGGACGCCTGCGGACACAGGGGAGGTGGACGGGTGTGCCAATGTCCTCTAGAAGGTCGGCACATCTAGAGGGCACTATGTAAATAAGTAGGCGAAGATTCTGAGCAGTTTAAGCCAACCTCTGTCCTGGGCCCTTCCTATGGTGTGATACGGTCACAGTGGCAGAGACGGAAACTATGCATCCTGTCCAAAGGCCTGCTATCTCTGGGACAGACGAGGTAACTGCGGCGGCTGAATTGCAAACCCGACACCTGTGCTGAGCTCTCAGGGTAGTGTCCCCTCTCTGGCAGGACAGTTGTCTCCCTGGAGCATGCTGATGACCAGTATTGTATCTCCACTAGAAAATCAGGAGCCTGGAGACAAGGGACAGGAGAAGCAGCCACACTTGGCACTCAAGAAGTGGTTCCCAGAAATCCTTAGCAGACCATGGTAATGTTCCCGGGACAGATGAAGCCATTGCAACCCCACAACAGCACCCACCAGGCTTGCCATGCTCCCAGCCCCTCCAGGGGCAGAGCTATGGACAAGGTTGCTCTCACTGAAGATGAGTTGGAAGCCCAAAGTCTTCCATCCTGAAACAGGTGCATGTCTCATTCGCTAGAAGAGAAATTCCCTGCTTTATCTGTTTTCTTCGATATTAAGAAAATAAAGATATGACTTCATTTAGAGAACTCTTTTCATCTTTTTGCCAAAATTGAAAGCAATACTTAAAATAAACAAGCTCATCTCTGAATGGAAAGTCTCAGAGGTTGTGGGGGTCCACCCTCAGCAATCCTGACTGAGTTCTTGGGAAGGACCCAGAACCTGCATCTGTGACAAGGTCCCAGAGGTGTCCTAGTCCAGGTCCACTCTGAGAACTGCCTTCACCATTCCCCGTGGCTCTTATTTCCGTGTTTAGACACCTCTCTGACCTTCTTCTGACCTCTGCCGTGAACTCTCTCGTGAAAGGCTTGTCTCGGCAGAGCGTGCGATCAGCAGACTGCCCGGCATAAAAGAAGGATTACCCCGCAGTGTGCTGTGTCAGCCACTCTGAATGCCCCTCAGCGCTTGGCCGGCTGAGCCTCGTCTCTGCGGATGATCTGTGGGCTGCACCCATCCACCATGACCCTGGGTCTCTGCACACAGCACCCTCTTCATCTTGCACTGGAGAGCCACGGGCGCAAGCAAGCAAATGCTTCAAAGCTCTCCTGCAAGGGGAAGAATTACCATACCTGCCCCAATGGAGGGACTTCCTTTATTCATAGCCACAATGAGAAATGTGAGCTATATAGCATTTCAAAACGAGTTAGGACAGTAAATACCTGCTTGAACTGAACAGAATCGAAATGAGTCATTTGAAGCCCCGCTGTTGGCTTTCATCCACTACTATTTCCACCTTTCTTTGCACACTTAGGAAGAGTCTTTGTTTACAGAGAACCAAGTGGCCAGCTACCCTCTGGCTTTGGCAGTGGAACAGCAAGGTAGGTCTGCCTCTTATTTGAATTAAATATAATTTATTCTCAGCGATCCATTTCTCATACTCTGTTCTTCTGGATCCCAGGCTTTTAATTGCTCTGCAAGCTGTTTTCTCCCATCAGACAGTCAGACTTGGGCCCTGTATCAGCATCCTTTAGGGAACCCCTTCAACCTGATCCACCCTCACTCCAGGCATTTAGCTGCTCGCTGCTGTGGCTCCTGTTGGAATAGGTACCTCCCCCAGCCCAGATCTCATTAGAAGAACTGAGTCGGGGATGCTGGCCTCTGCTCTTCTGAAGCCCCACATGGTCCATGTACTAATTATGGCTGGCAGCTCTCTGGCCCAGTGCAGAAAGCAGCAGTTCATTGGAGCAATGGGGACAGGTCACATGGACGGGCTCCCCAGGAGGGTGAGGTGATTCCCTTGAATGGATGTAAAGCTTAGGTCAACATGGTACCCTGAAGCAAGCCTAGAGCTGAAGATGCCAAATAAGCGGAATTTCCCTGTTAGTGCTGCTTGTCAGTCACAATCTTCCTCCCTCCTTTTCTGGCTGTTGTTGGAGATGCACAACACAGGTGGGTTCCTCATGGAACCTGTTTGGGTTCCTATCGCAAGTGCTGGGTAGGTGGTCCATGCTACTTATTTCAGTCTAGATGCTGTTCTGTAACTCTTAATCTGCTAAGTGGGTCCACCGTGACACGGTGCTGACTGATGGGATTGTGTCAGCCCAGGCACGCCCACTCACAGGCCACACACGTAGAGGATAGCTACCATAGCAGTGCAACGCAGCCATAAATCTACGTAAAGCGTTATGAGAGTCTTTCAGGATTTTCATTTCCAGTTTACTGCCTGGTTCTCCAGTGAGGCCCTTGTGGGTGCCGATGTTGTGTGACAGCATCATAACAGGTTGGGCACACCTGGAAGGGGGCCTCGACCCCCGACCTCATCAGCCACGGCTGTGGTTAAAGTCTTCTCAGACAGATCCTCCCACTTCGTTGAGAAAGTTCAAGCTTTCATTTGACAACTCCTGGATTTTAAATGTTGGCAACTGATCTAAGAATGTTAAAAACTCTACAAAAGTCCCATGATGGAACTGTCCCTCGTGCCCTCATCCTGTGCCTCTTACCATCTTACTAATGCTGCCACTGGGAGAGCTGGATATCAGCCCTCCCCTCTCCATGAGTGGATGCAAAGGTCAGATGGGCAGGGACTTGCCAAAGCCCTCACAGCTAACAGCCAAGCCAGGTTCAAACCATGGAGAGGTTGCTTCTGCCTATGGTGTATGGTGTACCCTTACTAACCTTTGGCTTACGGGGTTCAAGAGGCACCAGAGACACTCCCTCACCCCCACAGCTCCACTCCCACCATCCCATTCTGCTCCTGCCCTCTGCTCCTCTGCCATCTTCAACACAAGAGTCAGGAGTCCTCCAGCTTGCAGAGGAAGCAGGATGGTTACGGTGACGTGTGGAGACATCTTACGGAGACACCTCCTCAGAAGTCACCTCCATTGTACCAGCCACACCCAGCTGGTCAGAACCTGTTCACATACAGCTGTTAATTCTACCAGTAGAGAAAACGACCACTACCACAATTTAAAGTCAAATTTGAAGCAAGCTTTAATTGAATACTGGCCAGGTTGACGGATCCTCTGGTAAGAGCCATCTCTGGATTTCCAGAAAAATGTCCCCAAGTCACAGTTTGCAGGGACTTAAAAAGGCAAAATCCACAATTCACTGAATTTCCCATCAGGCCCAATCAGGAGCAAGTTTACATTCTGACGTATTTCCTGCCTATGTACCTTCCACCTGCATGTGATCAAGCACATTTGATGTGGAATTTCCCTCTGTACGCTGTGAATACCACTGGTTAATAAAGAAGCTATCTTGGGCCTGTGATAGGACAGAGCAGAGGTAGGTGGGGAAAACTAAACTGAATGCTGGGAGAAAGAAGGCCAAGTAAAGAGACACCAAGTAGCCCTGCCAGAGACAGACACTGGATGGAACGTTGCCAGTAAGCCACAGCCACATAACAATACACAGATTAATAGAAATGGGTTAAATTAATATGTAAGAGCTAGTCAATAAGAAGCTAGAGCTAATAGGTCAACCAGTGATTTAATTAATATAGTTTCTGTGTGATTATTTCTGCAGTCTGGGTGGCCAGGAAATGAACAAGAGGCCTCATACTACACACATTCAGTGAGTGAAAACCAGCAGTTTGTTGCCTCCCATAAACAGTAGCCTCCAGCATTTCAGTAAGTATCTGTCCTTGGGCAAGGGGCTTGCAGATCAGAGGCATTTTTGTTTCATGGATCTCTTAGGCATAGTAATTAAAACTTAAAACCTACCTTTGGCGCCCACACGCCACCCAGTCCTGGTAGCAGAATGCAGCTGTGCTCTCAGAAAGGTACAGCTGTTGAGAGCTGTGAGTTCTTCCACCACAAACTGTTTCACCACAAAGCTTATTTCCTATTGTCCTTGTTTGGGCTAAAAAGAAATCTTTGTGTGTGTGTGTGTGTGTGTGTGTGTGTGTGTGTGTGTGTGTGATGAGCCATCAAAATTTTGAAATACGATTAAGACTAAAACTACAAGAAGATAGATTAACAAACCGACCTGATAAAATGCCAAACTGGAACTCATAGTTCATTCCTGGTAGGGTCTTAGGCGCACATCAAACGAGCAGAAATGATTTGCTTTAGTGCGTTAGTTCTGAGGGCTGACAGGGCATGATGGGGACAAGAGGCTCTGCCCTCTCCCCAGCTGACAGAGCCTTTGTTTGTGTTGACTCCTGGAGCAGTAGTGGAGTTCAAGGAGAATACAAAGCTCAACATCTTTCCAAGCTGTGAGTAGCCCTGGGTAGTCCCTTCACCTCTGTGAGCTCTAGCCATCATCGGTAGAATGGACGTCATACCGCCCCCACCACACACACACACACAGCACACGGCGACACAGACTTATCAAGGTATCACATGACTAGGAGAGAGTCAACAACCAGAGACAGAGGCGAGAGCAATGGAAAGCCACCTTTGCTGCTGGGGAGCTCAGAATGACCTGGCTTGTGAGTGGATTGGCAACACTACACTCACCCTCCCACACGAATGGAGCTGGAGCACTGCCCAAGGGCTGGGCGGGGCTCTAGTGTTCTGGGGTACAAGGTCTATTAGGAAGTGTTAACCCAATGACCCTTGTGTGCCTGGTGGCCCAGTGTAGCTGTGGCCTCCCAGCAGCCTGGCAAAACTCCCAACGCTCCGGCTACTCCTAAATGTAGCACTGTCTCCCCTCCCCTTTATTTCCTGAGAATAAAGAAGTTGGGAGATATTGTCCTTTGCCAGACGTGACAAAGCTTTCCCCTCAGAGTCCAGTTCCCAGGCTTTATAAAAAGGAACTTTTCTTGCTGGGATGGGGGGCGAGAGGAGCAAAGGGTAGGCTGGCTTAAACCAGTTTAAAGCTCAGCAGCTGTGGGCTAGGACTTTAAGACTGCGGCCGGTTCTGACAGGAAAAACAATGGACAATGTGTGGCCCTGAGGGCAGGTACAGCTCCATTGTATGTCCATAAAATTGGGTTAAAGTGAATATCAAGTATACCTTTAAAGTGGAAAATAAAATATTTCCCAGCTTGAGCAGGAAGTAGAGGAGGCTGTGACCTTTCACCCTTGAAAGAGCACAGGTGTGAATGGGCTCTGTCTTCCTCAGACTCTGGCCATCCCTGAAAGACCCAGAAGCCATTTTTGGTGAGGGTCCCCTTATAGGATTCACTCTTCAGAAAAAGTTAGGGGGTGCACATGACGGAGTCTCGGAACAAAGAGGCCCGACTTTCTACAGCCCCTCCACGCCCAGGAGGATACAAAGATAACACCCCGTGTGGCTACAGGCTGTTAGAAGATTGGCTTAGCTCAGTCAGGGTCTTTGGGAATGGGGAGAAAGTTTGTTATCTTCCACCATTCTTGCTGCTAGAGACCCAGAACTCTAGGAGAAACTGTGGCTGTGTCTTTTTTGATGACCCTAACCCCCAGAGACCAGCCTGTCAGTATACTCTTCCAAGCTGGGGCCTGCCAGATCTGCTAAAGAGGTTGGCCTGGTTCTCTGGGCTGTGAGCTTGAAGCTGCCTAGGGCCACTCTCTCAGTGTGCGGGGAGCACTCTGGGAGCCCCTGTTTCCCACCTGCAGCGGATGCCTGGCCTGGTCCAGGTCTGCCACATGGAACTGGAAGTCTGATATATTGGTCTGGTGCCCACAACTCACAAACCCACAGGTGCCCAGGGAGGCTGGCACTGAAGGGTCAGAGTCACCCCTCGGGAGCTCCTGGAACCCTGAACTGAGGGACCAGGTGGTACACCAGGGTACCCAGCAGCCTCTCTGGCCTGTGCCATGGATGTCAGCAGTGTCCCTCCTATCACATCCCAAGCCACCCACGCATGTCACCAAAAGCACACTTGCCCACTTAGGAACCGTTTTAGTGGAACCAGCGCTCTCTGAAGGCTCCTGGGGAGGTTGCCTTTCTTTCTGTCCATGGTTACCCTGTTACATGCCTTCTGCCTGCTGTCCTCTCTCCCTGCCTTGATTATCCCAAGTCTGGAAATCTAGAAAGAGCACTTTTTCATCTCTTAAAGAATTCTTCTCCCAAACTTGTTGGGCTCCTGGCACCCACTGATCTTCTTTTTAGCAGCTAGATTCAGCACCCTGTCTCCCCAATTCTAGCCAAAAGGGCTGGGTGGGTCCTGAAACCTGAATGGCAAGAAAATGTCCCTAGAGATGGCTCAGGGTTTAAAAGCATTTGATGCTCTCGGAGAGGATCAGCGTTCAGTTCCCAGCACCCACGTCAGGAGGCTCACAACCACTGTCAGCTCCAGCTCAGGGGATTTTACACCCTCTTCTTGCCTCCGTGGATAATTACACACCTGTATACACACACATGTAAAAATAAAATTAAAAAAGAAAGCATCCCCAGCTATATTCACACTTGGAAAGTCTGCCTTATCCACGGCTACTCGGGCTGACAGGAAGGAGCTCTCAATGGGTCATGCTAAAACACAACCAGGGTTCTGCTTGAAGACTGGGGGCCGAGACAGTTTCTCGGAAGCTCTGGGGAACACTGGCTTGCTACAGGCAGGTGGTCAGATCCTAAAGCCAGCCAGATCTCCAGCAAATACGGGGGTGAGTGGTGGAGGTGACGGTACAGGGCAGATAGGAATAAACACAGCTCAGGGAAGCCACGCTGGACATCAGATGTGGGAGGTTTCTGGAAATTTATTGGCCCTTCTTAGCCTCAGGAAATCTTAGTCTCTGCATCTACTGTGAGTCTGACATCACTGATACTATGACTTCATCCTCCCCTTTCACCCTCTTCCTGTGGTTCATGAACCCAAGTCCAATGGCAGCAGATGATCCCCTGGCCCCACCGCACACAGCTTGCTCTGCTCCTGCTCCTCACTGAGCTCTCCTTTGCAATCAGAACTAGCTAAAGCAGGAGTCAAATTTCTCCACAGAGAGGCTCCATGTCCTGAGAGAGAAGCCTGGCCTTCTTCACAAGGAGTCCTCTGTCCTCCAGCAAAGTGCTCAGAAAGTATAATCAGCACAGGAGGACATAGTCAGAGACCATGGACCACAGTCTCTGGGCTAAGGCTGGGAGTCCAGCATCTGCTGAAACTGTCCACCAGGCAATCCTGGTGTGTGCACACAGAGAAACCTGTATGGGTAATCCTAATGGAGACAGAGACAAGCGTATCTTAAAGCTCGCTGCCCGGCCAGCCTAGCTAATCAGTGAACTCCTGGATTAGCAAGAGGTTCTGTTGTCCAAAAAATATGTGAAGAACATGGGGGAAAGACACCAGACATTGATGTCTGGCTTTTATGTAAAAACAAATATGTGCACATGCACAGGAACATACAACATGCACACACATACACCCCATACAATGTTTTAAATAAATTTACAGTTTTATGCTGTATTAACGTTTGTAGCTGTGGTCAATAGCATGTTGCCACATGTAGCCTGAAAGCCATGGGTTGGATGTGCCTGTGAGCATGGCCAGCATCTAAAATAGATCCTTCCCATCCTGTACAGTAAACACATGTCTTCTTTAAACCCATCGGTGATGGCAGGGCATCTCGGTGCCAATGCCTCCCAACAGCTAGAGAGATTCAAATCATTTCGATAGTTCTGCAGGTCACAGACTTCCTTAGGAAATGTTATGTAAATTTCCAAACACTTGCAAATTCGGAAGCATATATATTGCCCTTTTGATTTACACCCGTAATGGCACTGGCACCTAAATTATTTATGCAATATGATAATGTTCCATCCATTGCGGACTCTCTGAGGTGAGCCAACAGATAACCACTGTCCTACCTGAAAACAGAACGTGCCAGGCTAGAATAATGTGGTATTTTCTTAGGAGAGGGTGGTGTGATTTACAAATGTCATGTTTTCAGGGCAAGAGGAAAATTCTCATTATTCATAGCCTGGGATCCAAGGGGCCGTTGAAAAGGCAAACGGCGGGAGCTGCTACATCCACACATGCCGAGCACATCGGTCTTCTCCGCTGCTGTCTGGGCATGGTTGCCCACACAGGCTGATTGTTTCAGGTTTGACATTAATGACCTCGTGGAATCAGCTCAATGCTCTGAGCACCAGCTGCAGAAACATGTCAGAGATGGCTTCCGAATCAGCCGTGCACACGCAAGAACAAAGCGAAACAGGATGAAACTGTCACCCGGAGACCTAGGGAGCAGCTAACACGATGTCAGCTGCTGGCTCTTTCGAGTTGGTTACCTAGAATCGCCGTGCAGCAAGGGCACCAGACGGATGCCTCCCCGAGGCTGGGTGGCATGAACGATGGGCATTTGTCTGGAGTACACAGACTTTGTGACCACTCTTCTTGATGAATGGCCCCTTCCTGTCCCTTAAAGGATGGCTTCTGAATACAGAGCACAGGCAGGTTATTTTCCAGACATCTCCTCTTTCCTCCAGTTCTTTGCTGTCAACCTCATGGAATTAAAAGTCAATTTCACACAATCGAAGAAGAGAGGAAATGTTAGGTGTTGGGAAGGGATGGCCCTGAAGTCAAAGGTGCAGACTGACCTTGAACCATCAAAACACTACAAAAGGACAACAGCACCAACCACTCAGTCTTACTGCAGCATGGGTCCTGTGGCGCTCTCTCAGAAGGCCAGATGGTAGAGAGCAGCCAGGAATGCTCCCTGAGTGGTACGAGCCCTCCTCTCCCTTAGTCACATGATCATGCTTAACCACCAATGTGATGGCAGTCAGGGGGGCTATTCAGCATGAATATCAAGTCCTGAGGGTTTTAGCTTCATGTATCAAGTAGTGAAGGTGACCTTTAACCTTCCTAATGCTGCAGCCCTTTATGTTGTGGTGACCCCCAGGTTCATAGTGTAATTTTGCTACTGTCACAACTCGTAATGTAAATATCTGATATACGGGGGTCGTGACCTATATGTTGAGAACCACTGGATTGATGCCTATAGAGGGCTGCAGGGAACTGGCTATATGTCTCTTCTACAAGGTCAGAGCAAGACATCCATCACTATATCCCGAACACAGACTCCATGATCCTAGAGTTCAGCCTTTAGCACTGGGGGAAAATAAATTTCTGTTCACGCAATCCACAGTATTTTCTTATAGCAGTATAAATAGACACCGTGTCTTTCCCGGAGCTAAGAGCAAATTGCACACTGATGCCCTGGGAGGCATGATTCAAGATGGCTTCTAAGACTTCTGAGCGTCAAGACCTCTGTAGGTAGGTTACTAACCCGTCGTTGTTGATAGTTAAAAGACCTGACTGAATCAGAGAGGACTTGGACAAAGGTGAAGTCGCAGCAAATGTCTGTGACTTCATGAGCTGTCCATGTTAGGAGCCACCTGCACGTGGCCTCGGGAGTCAACACAGCACTACCCAATCACCTCAAGGAAATAAATTCCATCGACCTAATGTCAGCCTAGAGATTCTAAAATCCTGAGCTGCAAATAAGACCCCAGTCCCAGAGCCACCTTCATTCCAGCCTGCCAGGACTCTGAGCTGGGTATCAGTGTATCCTTGCCCCTGTGGTCTCTCAGAGAATGCCACCATCGTCACGTGCATTATCATATCAAGCACCTAGGTTTGTGATAATTTGTTATCTAGACAGAAAACTCATGCAGACACCTGCTAGTTCTCTGGGGAATGTTAGTTAGATCAGGGTTATTTACCTAATGGAAGCGTGTGTCCATAAACAAGGAAAGAGAATTTGGATAGACTTCGATGAACTGAATCTGCGAGAAAAACTTATAAATTCTAGAATTGGACAGGCTAACATTCTTGTCCATTCACTTTTCACTCAGCAGAGTGACATGTGTTCAGTGACTTCTGGTTTCTGGCTTACTCTGCATGTCTTTGTCTCCCTTGTTTCTCATCCATACCGTGTTTAGAAACAAAGTCATATTAGTAGGACTGTCTCTGTTCGTCATTTTCTTCTGATAGTGGTCCTTGGCCTCCCATGCCATCTCCACCCCCGAGGTGTCATACAAATATTGACAGGTAAGACCATAGTCTGGGGTGTGGGGCTCTGTAGTGACCATGCTTTCTGCCCACCTGTTAACAAGGCCTCTGATGGCTTCTTGGCTTTGGCCAGGAAAGTGAGCTTTCTCTTCAGCGCTCAGCATCAACGCAACTAAGTATCAGAAACTCTGCCTCCTCCACACATTGAAACTGTTTCCCCAGTCACCCCTGAGACACTAGTGTGTCACTGTGACATTTTGCATTGCATCAATCAGCTGATTGTCACCAGTCACCCGCCCCCACCTTGCCAAGGTGCTTTGCTCTGACCCCACCACCCCAAGTCCTGGTCCCTGCCCCCAGTCCCGGTCCCCGTCTACCACTCTGCTCTCTCTTTCTGCCAACAGAGCTACTCTTAAAGCATCGACCATCCCAGGCAGGCAGTGGTGGTGCAAACCTTTAATTTTAGCAGTTGGGAGGCAGAGTCAGGCAGATCTCTGAGGTTGAGGCCAGCCTGATCTACAAAGTGAGTTCCAGAACAGTCAAGGCTACACAGAGAAACCCTGTCTTAATATATATATATATATATATATATATATATATATATATATATATATATATATATATATATATATATATATATATATATGATGCCAAGTGTGTTTAACTAAAAAAAAAATCACCCATCCCATCCCAACAGACTAGCCACTATGCCGCTATGATGCTGTCTCCTTAAGAGGGGTTCTCTTGCTGAGTAGCTGCTCCATCCTCAGAACACTCTGCAGATGCACTGTGTTCCCTTGTTCCATTACACATGATAGATCTCCAAATATCTTATAGCAGTTTCAGAAGGACAGCTTGATCAAGCTGGTGTTCGCGGAATAACAGGCAGTCCCTTCCCTCAATAACTTAACAACAGAGGTGGGCTGTGTTTGCACTTCTGTGGGTAGACTGGTGAGTTCTCCTAAGACTTTTGCTAGGCTTTCTCCAAACTGCCCAAAGTTGGACTGTGGGCATTGAAGGCTTAAAGATGTGCCTGGTGGCTCATGCTGGATGACACTGGACACTCCTGTTGTCTTATACAGAGCCCCGTATTAGCCTGGGCCTCCATAGTTTTCTCGGGTCGGCACTCTGAGGGACAGAAACAGAAGTTATGCATCTTCAAAGTCCTGCTTCAGAAGTCACCAAGTGACACTTCATCCACAGTCGCAACCAGCCCCATTCCAGGGGCTGACAGGTAAGGTGAAAAGCCGGATCGTGACGGAAAGAACAATGGTCACTCAGCAGACAGCCCACTCGGGTTGGGGCCACACGAGAGCAATCGCTGACTGGCTCTGTTTAGTTTTCCTCTCCCACTCAAGTCTGTGTGAACATATTCTCTGTCCCTCCTCCTTTTCTTCCTTACCCCTCTATCTCTCTCTTCTTCTTCCTCTGTCCTCCATCGTCTTACACACACACACACACACACAGAGCACAAACCTTCAGAATCCTAAACTGGGAGACACACTTGAGAAATAAGTTCATCAGGATCTTGTTCCTGTTTGACTCTGGCCAAGTTTGCCTCCCTGGCTCTTCCTGTAAGACAAGCTCTCGAGGCCATGCCCAAACCCTTAAACATATTGGTTATAAAATTGGCCCAGTGTGACCAGACATGTCTGAATCCAAGGAGCAGGCCGCATTCTCAAACTTGTGGCCCCTTTCCATCCTGACCCTGAGCTGCTCCTCTTAAGTAGGAAGAAGACCGGTGCAGCTGTGTTCCCTGTCTCTAGGGGGGTGTTCACCTCTGTGAGTGGGTCTGTGCAAGTGAGCACAGCTGCCCGCAGAGGCCAGAAAGGGGAATTGGGTCCACTGCAGCTAGAGTTAAGGTAGTTGTGAGTCACAGGACATGAGTTCTGGAAACCAAACTTATGCCCTCTACAAAAGCAATATGTGCTCTTAACCACCGAGCTATCTCTCCAGCCCCATCCAGGGATTCTGGAAGGTACTGGAAACCCTTTACTACAAAGAGAAATCATAGATTATCAGAGGTGAGAGAGAGTCAAGACTGGTCTGGCTTCAGAAAGCAAGGAAAGACCATGATGTCATGACAACGGATGGGGTTGACAGTTAGGGGGGCCCAGAAACAATCGAAAATTGTGTAGGACGTAGGCAGATCACAGGTCATAATCCCAAAGTAGGTGTTCCTGGAGAGCCTTGGAGATGATTCGAGAAGAAATGTAGATCATGAAGTGGCAGAGACGGGGTTGCAGAGGCATGCCCCTCCTGCAAAGTACATTCCCTCGAGGAAGGGAAGCATGAGAGAGACCTCAGCATTGGGAGCTCTGGCCATGTGGCCTTCACACTGTCTCCTTGAGAGAGGCTCCCTCATAAAAGGGCACTGCAGAATCTGATTACTCGGTAGGAATAGCCAAGTTAATTAACTTGATAAATTCCAGCTTTCCTCTGTGTGGTGTAGACACAGGCATATTCTGAGAAAACACAGGATTGCCTCTCCCTAGAGAAAAGTCCACTAATAAAAAGCCATTAACCTATGTTCTTTAAAAGTCTAAAATGACTGAACACGCAAACCGTTTCCCCCTCTTGTGGGAGCGTTCTGGGCATCCTCCTGAACCCGTGTGGCCACTCAAATTGCTACACTCTAACAGAAAACAAGCAAACAAACCTAAAGGCTTAGCTGCCAAATTAAGGGTTAGGGGTGGCGAGACACGTGGGATGAGAAAGGGGGCTTTCTCAAGGATACAACTTAGAAATTACGCTTTTAAGGATTTTTTTTTTTTTTAAGAAAACCAGCTTGGTACATTTCTATTTTAAAATTAATGGCATATACTTCATCAAAAATGCTATTTCCAGCAAACTGCACAGATAATTAAGTCTAATTTCAATGATGTTTGCAATAAGGACAATAAATCTTTATAGGCCTTATATGCAATCTATACTGAATATTCATTTAAATTTCATCTTCATACAGATTTTTTCTCAACTTTGAGTGTTTTATGAGTTCATTTAGCCAGTGCTGTGGCTGCATGACCAAATTTGGGCAAAGAGGAAAAAGAGAACGTTATTGCAATTGTCCTGTTTACACAGGACCACTTCAAGGAGTTGACTTTCCGTTCTGTCTCTGTGTCAATTTCCCTGCCTCCAGTTTGGGAATTGGGGGTTATCATTCTCACCTGTGCCCCTAACATCGCAAGTTGTAATAAATGTTGTTTAAACAAAGCACTCGAGATCCTAAGTGGACCCGGGCTAGGAAGGTAAAAAGAGCCGCTGCTTTAAATGGCTTCCGGGACAACCCCGCTGCTACATAATCAGAGCTAAGCAGAGCCCTGAACCGTCACCTCCCCCAAAATGGCACTTTATGGAGAAATTCCTTCTGTGATTTGTTTGTTTTGTTTTTTTTTAACTTTCCCAGCCAGGCCATCAGGCAGAGAACGTGATGAGGCAATGAGGAACGCCACAGAGGTGAATTTCCCACAGCCTTGGGTCTGGTGAAAGGCAGGGACTTCTCTCATCTGGAGACAGAGGAGACTTCCTGTAGAACTGCTTGCTGGCCTCTGAATGTCTCTGCCTTATTGTCTGTCTGTGTGTGTGTCGCTATTTTCCGGCCAGCTGAGCTGGATTATCTTTAGACATAGATTTATAGAACACTGACAAGTTTTTATATCTTCCTTTAGTGGTCAGCTAGCGTTTTCTAAATGGTGGCAGGACAAACATTTCAGGAGATACGGGCAGGGGAAGAGGTGGTTCTGCTGCTGTAAGACAGAAGTAACTGAGAAGAATCACTGACAGATACACTTGTAGCACAAAGACAACGTTCAGCTCACGTGTTGTGGTAACCAGTGACTGCTTTCTGTGGCACCTGGAGGCACAGAATTGCTCTTGTGTGTTGGCCCTTTCCACAAAATGTCATGTGGGGGGAGGACCATGTGAGAAGAATTTTGTGTACTTAGGTTTCTGTTTCAATACCCTCATCTGCTTATTTCCAGGAAAACACTTCAAAAGGTTTAGCATAAATCTCCATTTTTAAATGCATAAAACATCTTTGAGGTGACCTTAAACTATTCAGGGACAGTCCATGACCAACTGGGACGCTTCCCCACCTCTGTACACAGAGATTTACACTAGGGATGAATTAAGCCCAAGGTCTGGTGGCTTCCAGCTAAACACAAACTTTATACAACCATTTTTTTCTCCCTCTATTTCTTTTTTAGTTGAGACAGGGTCTCACGTAGCCCAGGCTGGCCCTGAACTCACTGTGTTGTCCAGGCTGACCTTGACAACCCTTTCCGGTGGCTGCCAGTCATTTCTCAGCCACTCCCTAGCAGGATGGCTGGGGTTGTTTTGAAGGGACCTTGGAGAGCTACACACTGACTCAGAGTGTGTTTATTGTCTCCTTTGGCCCCCACCAGCAGAGACGGTACAAAATGGTTAAATATCACACTTGACATTTTTAAAAGATGCAATCACATCTGAATTGTTTTCCATGTTGAAGGAGAAATTAAATAACTCATAACACTAAACCACAGTTGTTCGAACAAACACGATTTGTTAGAAGCCCACTGTTGCCTTCAGTGAGCCGTAAATTTGTATTCCTATCAACTAGACCATTTATTACTTTCTTTCAATATCAGAGTTTAGCTGAACACTAACATTACAAAGAGACTCTCAGCCTCAACACAAAACCATTTCTTCCTCTCAGACTTGGTTTCCTCACCACCTGGTGCGATTCTAATGGAGTATTCAACCCAGACATTGTTGGTTGACTACCATATTCACCATCCCTGCCTACAAAAAGCAGATGTCCTGGTGAAGACGGTGCAGATATCTTGCCTGGCAGAGGATGGCATAACACACATGATGGGGAATATCCAACTCTCCACCCTCCTCATGGCGGGGTTGCCCTTGAGAAGCCTCCCCACGCTTGCCTCTCCTCACAAGGGAAGTCAAGCACAGTGCAGCCACCTGGGCCCAGAGGTGTTGGAGAACACGGTCAGTCATGCTCACAGAAGTTCAAGGGAAGACCTTAAACAAAAACTTAAAGTAGGGAGAGAAGACCGTAATTTACACACCATCCAAGGGTGACTTTTGTGAGAATCATAAGCATCTGCCCTCCTACCAGAGCCAAAGTTTGAATTCTAAGTGTAACTTCAGTTATATAAAGATTGCAGTGAAGCTCAGCAGTAGACATTAGCAAAGCCTCAAGTTCCATCCTTGGTGCGGAAAAGGAAAGGCAGAAAGTGAAAGACAGAGATTTGATAACAGCATTTGCTTTGTAAATCTTCAACAGTCATTCCTCTTTATGTGCAGTTGTGAAATGGCCGGTCCCCTCATCCCCAGGCTTTCAGAATAGTGGTTTGTGTACAAACGTGAGTTCAATGCAATATCCTCACGACCTCCAGGACGTCAAACACCACTGTTCAGGCCAGAGCAAGGCGGCAATCAGGGGCTATAGTTCAGCTGCAGTGAGGCCTGGGATCAGTAGGATCCTACACTGCCCACTCCCCTACTCCCCACCCATCCCCAGCCTTTCTGGCCTTTTCTCCTTTGATAGCCATCTTCCTGCTGAGGGTCACTGCCTGCAGGCTACACACGGTAGGGGCACCAAGTGTGGCCCAAGGCTGACTCTACATCCCTTGGTCTGTAGGAGCTGCTCCTGACAAGAGTTTCAGCTCCACTTTTAGGCTCTGGGACTCTGAAAACACAGCCCTTGCCAGAGTGATTTCCATCTGACCCTTCTAAAATCTAAAGAATCATGAGGTCTTTATGTGGCAAGAACACCCATCAGATGTGACCAAGAACACCGTCCATCTCTTATACCCCTGCTGTACACACTCACACACTCAAGCACCTCATAATCACACACTCACATTCATACACACGTTCACACCTTCACATCCTCTGCTGTACCACCAAGACCCGCCTCGCCACTCACTTACAGAGTGCCACTTTCAGCCCACCGCCGGAGAAGGCAGAAAACCAGAGGCCTCTTGGCCTTTGACTTTCCAGTGCTGGCCTGGGAGACACATGAAATGCTTAAGCCAGGCACAGAAGCTAGGGGATGTCTGTGAGGTCTCACAGAATTGCTTCCCATACATCTAGAAAACAACTCTGGTAAAAGGAAACTTGAGGGAGAGACACGGGCAAGATGAGAGAAAGAAGACAGAGACTCAATGTTGGTACTCAGAGAGGCCAGGTAAGCTCCCTCCATCCCCAGCCGGGACCCCTGCACGCTCTACAGGCAGTCTCTGGGATGGTGATGTCTGTAGAGGACAGACAGCTGTACAGACAGACGGATGCAGGAAAAGTCAAGATGAGTGTCCCTGAGCGGTCTCGGGCTTCAGAGTCTTTGCAAACTTCAGAGCACGCTGGACATACCGCACATGGCATCTTATCTCACGAGGAGGCCCATAATGAGAGTTCACCCCCACAGTGAAGACTAGCGACTCTCCCTTAGACACCAAGGACCTGAGGGGAGAGTGTGGTTAGAAGGCTGTTCATTTGTTTCCTGGCCGCCCAGACTCCCAAAATAACCACCCAGAAACTGTATTAATAAATCACTGCTTGGCCCATTAGCTCTAGCTTCTTATTGGCTAGCTCTTACATCTTAATTTAACCCATTTCTATTAATCTGTGTATCACCACGTGGTTGTGGCTTATTGGCAAGTTCCCAGTTCATATATATGTCCCTGGCGGCAGTTACATGGTGTCTCCCTGACTCCACCTCCTTTCTCCCAGCATTCAGTTTAGTTTTCCCTGCCTACCTCTATTCTACTCTGAACAGGCCCAAGACAGTTTCTTTATTAAATAATGGTATTCACAGCATACAGAGGGGAATCCCACATCAGGCAGAGGACTTGCAGATAGTTGCAAGTTTGAACCAAGGACAGTTGAAGACCAGAGGGCCACCTGCTGACCCTTTGTCACTGCAGGAACTCACCTGTGCTTTCCTGAATCTTAGGTGCAGTCTAGCAAGGCATGAGGGTAACTGACTGAGATTTAGAAAACTGTAGAGATTATCTGACTTCAGAGGAATGTAGTCATTTGCTTCTCTTGTCACCCCAGTGGGTACCTGAGATTCTGAGGCACTACCCTATACTTAGGCCTTGGCTAGTCCCTTCAGCTAGGTCGCTGAAAGCAGAAGGAGGGGAGTGAGCTGAGCATAGAGAACAGATGCCTCCCATGGAGGCAGGAAGCATCAGCATTCCCTACGGAGTCTGGACCAAGAGAAGATGCAGTGCCCTGGGCTAAAGCCAGTCAGGTGACTGTCATAGGAAATTCATCCCAAGTATTATTGGATCAAACAATATCACCCTTCCTTTCTTTCTTCCTTTACACTAAAGACATGTTTTTACTCAAAATACCCTTTTGGCCTTCTCTAAAATGATACAGTGTCACTTCAAATTTCCCTTCTGGAGCAGCATGAGCAGAGAAGAGTGGCTTCCAGTCCCAGAGACTGATACAGTGTAGCAGGCGCTAGACAATGCCTCTGCTGGAGGAATCTGTAAGATTCCTGATGATCCTGCCCTCTCCCCTCTAGTATGGCCTTGACCCTAGTGGTTGGCGTCTTATCTAATGAACAGAATATATCAGAAACCATGAGGATGTCAGTTCTCAGGATAATTTACAGAAAGACTACGGCTTCCGTTCTCTGCGCTCTTCTCTTGCTCTCTCCTTAGTCAGGCTGGCGATGCCAGGTGTCAGGCTCCCCGATGCTCTACGAGAGGTGCATAGGGTGAAGGACCAAGGACAGTCGTGGGCCAGCAGTCACCAGACTTGCATCAGTCCCAGAGATGGGAGAAGCTGTTGCACCCAGCCAGGCTTCAGATGAAACCACAGCCCTAGGCCTTACCTCACAGGCAGATGTTGGAGAGACTCCAAGACAGGGGCCGGTCAAATCACAACAGGTCCCCACCCGCAGAATCTCTAAGGGTTACTGGGGTAGACTGGGGTGACTGGGGATGGACTGGGGTGATTGGGGGTGAACTGGGGTGATTGGGGGTGGACTGGGAGTTATTGGGGATGGACTGGGGTGACTGGAGGTGGAGCTTGGTGTCACATTGGCTTGTTTGGTATGTGTGACACTCTGGATACTGACCCAGAAGGGAAGGAAAAGCAACAGACAGATGACACACAATGAACTCTATGTTAATTTTTTGTTTTGTTTTTTAATGTGTGGGCCTTTCATTTTGACTTTTTTTGTTTTTGGTCTTTTATCTTTTTGTTTGTCTTAAAGAGAGAAAGAAAAAACATAAAGTTGGGTGGGCTGGGTAGGAAGGTGGGAAAAATCTGGGAGGAGTTGGGGGAGGGGAAAACATGACCAAAATATATTGTATGAAAAAAGTAGTAAAAAAAACATTGTACAATCTGCTCATTTTTACATAAAAGACGATAGAGAGCCCTTCTGGCTTAAATCCTCTCTTCCCTTTTCTGTCCTTTTAAGATATCTGTACATTCTAACTTTTTATATATTTTAAATCATCGAAATAAAAGGGCAAAGAAGAGGAAGCCAGAGATGCTCTCTCTGCACGCACCGTTCATCTCTCAGCAGAGAGCGGCATTCTCCCTCAATCTCAATTTCTGGCCTCCTGCTCTATCAAGGGTTGCAAAATTACATTCTTCTCCACATTACCTGGTGGATTGTTCCTTTTCATATCTTACACACTAGCTGCTCTGACAGAGCAATCTTTGTACAAAATATAAAGAACCCATTATTTGGCAAATGAATGCTTCGGTTGCTGTGGCTATATTACGGGATTGTGACATTTTTCTCATTCCCGCCCCATGGCGGAGGCTACATTGCTCATTACCAAACATCTCAACTGGTTTTGATCTCGACAAAATGCTGCTCTACTCATCTTGAATGTCAGCCATCAACCGCGGCTGCTCTCTGCAAAGGCAAGTCCTAAGTCACTCCTATGTAAGAAGGATCTGAGCCACACCCTGTCCCCGTGTGTAAGACAGCAATGAAGGCAGAAGCTACCATCAGATTGGCTTAAGACACCCCAAATCTATTCTTGCGGGAAATCCCCCAATTACATAAAAATATAACAGAGAGGGTCCTGTGCGTGAAGCATCCTGTGTTCCTAAGCCCTCTGCAGGCTGGATGAGAGCCTCTTCCCCATAGAAGGGGGTCCTTGGACGTCAGGACCTTACCAACACTGTGAAGGATCTTGACCCCCTATGTCCAGCAGGGCTTTGGTCACCTAGCTCCCCTCCCCTCACTTCATGCAGAGGCCCCCCAGGTCCCTTACAGGACTGGGTATCCTCTCTGCTGCCTGTCTTTCCCTTGGAGAACCCGAAGTCATGCATTTGCTACCTCATCTCTCAGTATTTCTCTTACTGAGGGATATGGGTGTGATGGTAAATCTTAATGGCCGGCTTGGTTGAATATGGAATCAACTTCAAGACATACCTATGTGTAAGCCTTTGAGGCATTTCCAGGAAGGGTTAAATGAGGGGGAAGGTCCCACCCCACAGAGTGGGCCATCCGTTCCATCTGAGTACCAGATATAGGGTCTAAGGAAAACCATTGCTGCCTGCCATCCATCTCTGGTTCTTGCTGGTGAGAGCATCTACCTCCTTGTTGGCCTGACTGGCATCCTTCTGATGTGAAAACCTGATGTCTTTGCCTTTCCAACGTGTGCTGATGATTGCCAACTCCCCAGGAACCCTCCAGACCCTCGGTGCCTGATGGTGATTTCTGAGGCGTCTTTGTGGGCTGAGCAGCTTACCTCTGCAGCCTACAGACAGCCACTGTTAGACTACCCAGCTCTGTTCTATAAGCTGTTCTAATAAACTCCCTTTGCAATACATACTCACATAAGCACTGCATACTGACCGACTGTACCTCTAGACTCCTGTAATACATATTCATTCTATCTGGTCCTTTCCAGAGAACACTGACTAAAACAGACTATTTCCCCCTCATGGAAACACCAAGTAGAAAGCCACCAGCCATCCTTAATGATTGAATAAATGAATGGATGCATTTCATCACATCACAGAGGGATAAAAAGTCAAGAAGAAGAATGCACACATACCAGGTACCAACTGCCCAAGGAGCTGCAGTATGAGAGGGTAAGACATGCCTTTCGGAAGCTGGAAGACAGAACGACAAACTCCCACTGCAGAGCAAGGCCTAGACGGGCTCCTCCGAAGGGGCAGCGACTACACCTGGTGTCCTGCAGCAGCTTCACACATCAGGACAAATGAAGGGCGTTTTCACTGCCTGTTTCTTTCTTTACCACTGCTCAGCTCAGCATTTGCAGGCCTGGGGCCTGCTAGCCTGAGGGTGAGAGATTCGTGGCACAATGTGGTCCTGGCTGATGAGGAGATGGAGAAGGATGGATGGCTTGACCTTGAGTTTAGCCTGAAAAGTGGTCCCAGTCTAATGAAGTAAAATGCTGTCCTTTTCTCTTTCCTCTGGCTCCTGCCTGCTTGCAAGGCAGAAGGAGACACCATGGCCCTCCCTGACCGCAGCTTTGACCTGCATGGTCCAGCAGAGATTTCTTGGGTCTCTGTGATGTGATGCAGGCCTTTGCTCTGACTTTCGGCCTGTTCACTCTCCCAAAGGCCAGCATCTCCTCTTCTGCCCATGTCAAGTGTCAAACTGCCCCTTCCCCCTGCTTCAGGAGTGTCATGAAGACCAGACTGAGTGGGACTATTTCACCGGGAGTGCCACACACCACCAACCCGGGGACACTCCTTACCCCTTGGTGCCCACAGCCCAGAGGATCCAGCCAGGATGCAGAAGCCTTTTGGATGTTACCTGACCTCGCACCTGATTATACTAGTCCAGTTGATTGGGAAGGGGTTAAACTGTAGAAACACAACACCCCACAATCAGCTGGGGCACACACCCCACAATCAGCTGGGGCACATTTTTGATACATGATACTGAAGTAAGCACATTGAGAGGGACACCATCTCCTCGCTGCAATCCCAGCCCTGCATCCTTCCTCTAGGGTTGACAGGCTGCCCAGCACTATGGATCCAGCAACTGAGATGTCTTGGGGGTCTCAGGAGCTCCCTGCCTGTTTCACAACCATCCTCACTTCCTCTCCGAGGAGACTGCAAGTCTGTCATGCCAGCACATCTCAGTCACGCCTCTGTTCCCCAGGCTTAGCCCAGAACCTAGAAAGTGGCAGGTGCCTAAGTCAATCCTGATGCTTCTGTGACAAGTCACAGTATCCATGGCAGCACAGGAAGCACAGATCAAGCATCTTAACAATGCTGGAGGTCAAAAGTCAGATGCACACAAGCCTGACGCCAAGGTTGGCTCTTTCAGGCCCTGCTGTCTTCAGAGCCATGCCAGACAGGCCTCCCCACCTCACACACCACACGCTTCACTCCTAGGGCCGTTGTGACCATACTGGGCCCACCCAGCCACCACAGGGTAGCCTTAATCTCAGCTCGACTGACTCCCGACCATAGCTGCATCTATACCTTGCTCTCCCTTTGCCGTTGTTTTCATGCCACCGTGATCGACGGGTGTATCGTGAGTGCTGCTATGCTGATTTCTAGATTGAAAGCCCCATCACAGTGTGCCAGAGTCTGTTTTCTGTTGCCATGGCAACATACTTGAGGCGGGGTACTTTATAGAGAAGTTTTTCTAGTGCGTAGCTCAAGACAGGGCAGTCCCCCTGCTCAGCATCTGGAGAGTGCCAGTTGGTGACCTCACAGGGGTGAGAGAGTGGAAGAGCAGCCAGAGGGCTCAGGGCCAGGTTTGCCCTTTTTCATAAAAGCTTGGTCTCTGGAGAACTCACTCCAAGGGTCCAGAATTCTGAGGTCAGTGCCCACAGGACCTTTCTGCCTTTCCCTTATTCTGCATGGCTTCAGCACCTCAACAACACTACACTGAGGACCAGCCTTCCACACCCGACCCAGAGGCGCTCTAGGCTATATTCAACCCCAGCACAGAGCCTCCAAATTCCAATAGCAATCCTCACAGTACTCCAACTGCAAAAAGAAAACAATTTCAAAGTTCCATTTCTAATTAGCCACAGTGGCCACAAATGGCAGCACTGGACAGTAGTCAGAACAGGCCAGTGGCTCACACTGGACAGTGGTCAGAACACAGTCAGTGGTTCACACTGGACAGTGGTCAGAACAGGTCAGTGGCTCACACTGGACAGGGGTCAGAACAGGTCAGCGGCTCACACTGGACAGGGGTCAGAACA
>NC_022034.1:7471024-7474799 GCF_000317375.1 Microtus ochrogaster
AAGTTGCAGAAAACATTATTGGTTAGATTTTATTTTTCCTCAGAGGTAGCTTGACATAAGCCAGGATTTTTTGCTTTGTTTTGTTTTATGTTGGTTCCCTTGGGTCTGCTCTGTAAGTCCAGGGAATCGGATCCCTGTAGGTGACACAAACGTGGGGGGGCGGGGGGAGAAGGCTTAGTAGAAAAACAGACATGGTCTCTGTGGTGGAAAAGACTGAGTCCAATCTAGTGCCAAATGTCTACAGCCACTTTCTCTTCCGTTGTGACTTTGCCCCTCCAGATGCCAGTCTGCCCTTGATCCCAGGGGACCAGTGGACCTGAGAGGGGGTTCCTCACCCCTCTCCAGGACAACTTCCCTGGGAACCAGATTACAGGTTCTATCCTCTTCAGGAATGAGTTCCTGGGGCAAATGGCTCTGGCCTTTCCCCACCGAATTGCCAGGGCTCTTTATCTTTTAGGCATCCGTAGGGCAAAAGATCACTGTCAAAGTATGGGCACAGAAAGACAGATGAGGTTCTTCCTTCTGACACTCTAAACCAGAGTGGAGCCACACTCAAGTGCAATTTCCACAGGGAGGATTTGGCCCCTCAGACTCTGCATGGAGTTCTGTGGGACATGTCCCACCACCGTGGAGAGTGCCTGTACCCTCCCGGGAGTCCCAGGAACATCTGCACCCTCGTTAACTTTTATCACCCACTGGTCATGTCCACATTTGATCCTTACATTGTAATTTAAAATATGATCAAACTAGCATGTCTAAGGTTCTGGGTTCCCATTCCAAAACGCTGGCCCCCAAATACACAGAGAAATCCGGAGAGCTTTCATGTAAGAAGTCATTCTGTGTTGGTATCTGTTACTAGTTCAGTTGCCGAAAGGGTCTCCCTATCATTTTCACAGAACCCAGTTACTGCCCACCTGATCCCCAAAGAAGTTACAAGTTTATGCAATCATGATTCATAGTATGTTGAGCCAGAAACTGTTAATTTTCTTAAGACTTTACCAAATAGGAAATATTGGTAAGATGGGAAATAATCATATTTTTAAATTCTTTACAAAATTTCCATATCACTTTTAAAATTGTAACTTTATTTAAATTCCTAAAACGTGAAAATTTATAAGCATCACGTTTGAAGCTGTGGTTTTCTCTTACTACACATAATTATTTTCTTCAGGGTGATAAATTCCAACCTGTATCTCTTCATGAATACATATCCAGATAGCGTAAAAAAAATCCTTTTTGTGGTTGTTGTGTTCGTTACTATTTCTGAAGAGTGGTTACAGAGGGATCTCCTTCCCCTTTCCCTTGTAACCCGATGTCTACTTATTTGGTGCCCTGATGAAGTCGGCATTTGGGTTATCAATGCAGCTTTGTTTCTGTCTGTATGCTGTGGATTTGACTGTAATGGCAGAGTGCAATGTTTTGTTTTAAATGTTTTGTTTCACAGGAGGCATTTCAAATCCAGTGCCAGGTATTCCTGAGTCAGAAATACCAGCCACAACTGCACAAGTGAAGAACAGATGCTGTTGTTTGTGCGCTCACTCAGGTGTGCAGCTGTGGCTTCTGTGTTCACAAATGCACGTTTACACAAAACACCTCTATGAATGACCACAACTAAGACTAAGAATACAAAGGAACCTGCACTTATAGACCAGAATTCTCAGCTGGTTCACATACACAGCGATGTCAAAGACAGGTTCGAGAATTCAATACTAACATCATTAAAATGAAAAATTTTAAATAACGAAAGACTCCAAATGAATAATTAGTTTAAAACGCCGGAAGCATTTAGTAGGGAAGAAAATTCAGACTCATTATCAAGGTTGGCCTCTGTTTATTGTGTATTTCCTGTGTGCTGGGAAGCGCACCCCACTCTGTGAAAACACATTACCACATCGGATCATTATCACAACAGCCCAGCTCTGGAAAGTGACATGTCTTCCAGATGGGTGTGATACCTGTGTTCAGCACTCAGCTTGCTAGTCTCCCAAATATGATTTTCTTGTTATCTAATCAGTATGTATAAAACGTGGAATGTGCCGGGGGTGGTGGTGCTTGCCTTTAATCCCAGCACTCAGGGAGGCAGAGGCAGGCGGATCTCTGTGAGTTCAAGGCCACCCTGCTCTACAAGAGCTAGTTCCAGGACACGCACCAAAGCTACAGAGAAAACAGTCTCAAAAAACAAACAAACAAACAAAAAACATGGAATGCATGCTTTGTGTGTTGAGAGGGTCCAGAGTCTTACACGTACCAGGACTCCAGGGAGCATCCGAGGCACTATCTCCTCGTTAGACCTGAGATGTCCTGGCAGCTCTCAGTCCCAGCTTCCCGTGGTGACTGAAGTGTAGACTCTTCTCTGTGGCTTGTTTTCTCTTTCATTTTATTTTTACTTTGGACCTTTCTGAACAGTGCACCGTGGTTATATTCACCCTCACTAGCCCCTCCTCCCCTAACCCCCAGTTCCTTTCCCCTCCCATTGACCCTCCTCTTCCTAAGTAGCCCCCTTCTATACTCATGCTCCTCCTTTGCCTCCTCTTCCTCCTCCTTATTCTTGATTTTTTTTTTTAATTTTGAGAATGGGTATCACTATGAAGCTCTGGCTGTCCTGGAACTCATTATGTAGACCATGGTGGCCTCCCGTGGTGGGTTCCAGGTCTCTGTCGCTCCTGTGATGGGTTCTGGTCTTAGCTGTAGACATATTCTGAGAACAGAGGGACACAGACACCCAGGCCAAACATAGACTCTGGGCTTGGTATGCCTGTGAGCAAACCTAACAGGTTGGGCGTTCTCTTACTGAATATTGCCTGTATTATTATGCAAAAATCCCATCAGAGAAAGCCCACTTTGTGATCTCATATATCAAAATATGAATAGGTGAATTTTAAACATGTCCAAACCGTAGATGTTATCCCAGCCACAAAATATCAGCCATTTTGTCTTTCAGTTAGTAAGAGAGACTGTTGATTCTTTGACAGTTGAGGCTTTAGCCCTGCTTTGGTCTTCCATCCTTTCAATGAGATTGATTACAGTGTTTACAGTGTTTAGTCATTGAGTTGGTTCCACTCTGGAGTCAATCTCGGCTTTCCCAAGCTCGCCCCTCACCTGTCACCCACCAAAGCCCACCTTCTGCACGTCCTCGCCGAGAGCATGTGATACTGTCAGTGTGCTCCTTCAACACAGTGAGTGAAGGCCAGAGCATCATCACAGGTGTCTGCTCCTGGCAGTCTTTGGCTGCGGGTGGGGAGTGGTCAGATGCCAAAACTATCAATCATTTGATCTAATTGACAATTGTGGAGATCAGAACTTGGCAGAAATCTCTTAAATAAAATTAGTAGCTATGTAAATTGGTTATTCTACTTTAATTGACTATGCTCTTCTCTTGGTGGTAGAGAGAAAAATAAAACAAAGAAAGATAGTTTCATCTTTAAAACGATCACAGAGTCAGGGCTGGGAAGAGGGCTCAGGGTGGTTTTCACACAAGCATGAGGACCTGAGTTCAAATCCTCAGAACCCATGTGGAAAAAAAAAATGAGTTTGAGCATAGGTTTCTGTAACCCCACTGCAGTGTGTGTTGGGGTGGAGATGGGAGACTCCCCGGGTTGCTGGCTGACAGTCTAACTCCAACTTCAGTGAGAGATCCTGTCTCAGAGCAAAAGATGGTGAGTGGTTGGGCAGGACCCTTGATGTCTTCCTCTGGCCTCTGTGTGAATACAAGGTCGTGCCCAGGCACATGCAGGCACACACACATACACATGTACATATACTACAAGCATAGATA
>NC_022034.1:7474899-7485427 GCF_000317375.1 Microtus ochrogaster
ATAAATAAATAAATAAATAAATAAATAGCATTTCTCATGAAAATGAATGAGACATGATGAGAGAATGCCTTGACAAAAATTTAAACCATACTTGCAGGAAAATATGTACAACCTTGGGTAAGAGTCAGGTCAACTAGATTCACAACAGTCTAAAGCATAAAACACATTTTGCTGATGAGGGAGGACAGCGGCACTCACTCAGTGGGAGGGAGTACGGTGTAGCCCACAGGGAGGCTGCCACTGCAGGATCTTCACTCCGCTGACCACTGACTGACCTCACCAGAGAGAACACACAACGGCCTGTCTCATCCAGATGCTGTGAGACTGTGAAAGGGGTGAGTCTGTCTGTCTGTCTGTCTGTCTGTCTGTCTCCCTCTCTCCCATTCTGCTACGGAGTAATCTACAGTATAAAGTTAATGGGAAACCCTAAGATGCAGAACCAGGTGACCAGCTGGGACGGTGGGACCAGAAGGGATGCTCAGGCGGGGGCAAGAACACAAGCTAAATCTTTCGGAACGAATGCACCTTACTGAGCATCTTGACTTTGAATCTATGTGATGTTTTACAAACCATTCAAAACCAAGTTAATTTCCTAAAAGTATGATCTATAAAAAGATTGAAAATAAATAAACACAATATCTGTTTGTTGGCACCGTTACATAAAGAAGAAATTCTACAGTGATCTCAAAGCGTCTTGCTGGTGTCTCTCTAATGGATGTGTCCTAAGTCTCCAAATGCCTCATAGGAAGCCTAACCTTCTGTCTCCCTTTCATCAGTCACAGAATTGGGAGTCGTCTTGAAACATGCTGGGGGGAGAGTATTGTGTTGGGATAAAATAAAGAGTTATACTAACATGAAGGCTTTCTATGTTAAAAAAAAAACAAACACACGTGTAAATTATATCCATTTACTTATTTTTCAGAATAAAATTGTGGCGCTGGGAAGATGGTTCCCCGGTTAACAGTGCAATCAGCTCTTACAGAGGACCTCGTTCTGTTCCCAGCACCTACACCAGGCATCTCACAGCTGCCTGTAGCCCAGTTCCTGGGGAGCTGATGTTTCATGACATTGGCAACACCTGCACACATGTGCATACACACTCCCCGCCCTCCCGCCATGAGCACACAAACACACGACTTTAAAATAAATCTTTTCAAAAAGGAAATTGCTATTACAACAGTATCTAATGGTTTTATAAAATGTTAGCTAAGTAACCAGTAGGAAGTTTTCAACACATTTAAATATCATCAGGGCACACAAGGGGGCTCGCTCCTCAGTTTCTTCCCTGCCTGATTGGCTGTTTTGTATGGTTGTGTGTGGCTGTTTTGGTTATATGACTTAAAGTTCTGGAGAAACAGGAAGCTTCCCATAGGCCTTTGGCCAACTTAATGTTCTGTGTGAGTGAGAACTGAGAGTTCACATTTCTGACATACCTTTCTCCTATATTTTGACCTTTATATTTATTTTATCAACCCCATAATCGATTTGGTCTTTATTGTACTCTGTCCCAAATATTTTTTAAAGAAATTGTCATTATATGAACAATAAATAATATGAGTTAACTATTTTTTTTCCAAATTTTCATGCACCAAGTCACATGGAGGGATGCTTCCTATATGTGCACCCTTACCTCTACGTCATCTCTTCTCTTCCAGGAGCCCTAGCTCTGCCATCATGGCTCAGACTGAATCTGGTTAAGCCTTTGGCTCAGCTCACCCAAAGCAGTAAAGCAAACAGCTTCCTCGTGTGGCTCCTCTTTTGCTTGTGTGTGACGGTGCTGTGAAACACGGGATGCCGCAGCAATAATGTAACCGATGACCTAATGAGCTGAATTAAATCCAAGCCGTATTTCCATTTATCTAAAAGCTATCCCTTAAAAGTCTGTAAAACTAATTTATTGGGAAAAAAAATTTCAGCATAGTGCTCCTTGAGAATCTCCTCTGAATAATGATGCCATGGAATTGCAGCTTTTATCCCCATGTGTCTCACCCCTTCTTCATGCAGAAGCGCTGCCAAAGATGAGGCCATTAGCCTCAACACAAGAGGCCTTAGACCTTGAAAGTCCATGGGGATTTCTGAAGAAAAGTATCCCAGGCAGGCCACACAACACGCAGGATGCTGCCCACAGGACTTTCCACAGAGGATAGGTGACGTGCCTCTCCTGCTGTGGCTGGACCCTATGTGAGTACTGGGGGGAGGGGGGAGGCCACTGCCTGGAGTGCAGTCCGTGCGTGTGTGGGGGAGCCATGTGACAGAGCCCTGTTTGTTTATGTGTTGAGGATGTTGTGTCTTGGCCTGCGGTGCTCTAATGCTCAATGTGTACCAACAATAGCTCTGAATTCTGCACACCAGAAATCCAAAGTCGAAACGCTAGCATGCCACATACTCTCTTAAGGCTGCACTCCCCTTGCAGGGAAGACCCTTCTTTGCATCCTCCAGCACCTGAGGCCACATGGCTCCAGCCTCTGCCTCCACCATCATGTGACCTTCTGAATTCTTGTGCCAGCTCTCCTGTTTTCCATAAAGACGCTTGTCACTGGACTCAGAGACTATCTGAATAACCTAGAATACCTTCATCCCAAGAGAGTTAACTAGTAACATCCCTTTCATAGAATCTGAGGGTTAGGGCATGGATGTATCTTCTTGAAGGTCATCAGGGAGAGGCAAATGGCACTTCTGATGGACAAGTTGAGCTGCACGTAACAGGATTCAGTTTGGGTTAGATTTAATGACAAAGGAGCTAAAGCGACCCCACGCTAGAGGCTCAGTTGGAAAGGCACGTAGGGTGTTGGTTTCATCCTCCCAAGGCAGCAGAGCTACAGTGGCCTTTGAAGCAACAAATATTATTGTGCATGGCCAGGAAGACTAGCAAGAGCGACCCTCTCCCCAAACCACAGGTAAAGCACCTATTGCACTGGGTTAGGCCCCTGAAACGGTAATAGTTCCCAGGGTCTATTTACAGTCTCACTTATAGGCCAACATCCTCTCCCTGGATCTCCAGGTGGGCCGGCTTCCTCCAAACTGGAAGTTTTGTGAAGATGGAAAACATCTGCAAATCATTATGAAACAAGGAAGGAGGTCGAAAGTGAGTAAACAGACTCTAGGATTGAAGAGCAGTGGTCATTACAAGAAGCTGGTCATCGGCTGGAGACCTCTGCTGCAAGCTGGACATACTTGAACCTGTCAGTCTTTCCTAAGAAAATCACCCAAGTAATTGGAGCAAAAATCGAAGAGAAAGAGAAGCCACGGTGATGTCACTTACAGAGAAGAAAGATTGGAAGCTGAGCATTCAAGCAAGAGCCTGTCAATAAATCCAACCATCAGAATGGCATGTTTCTCTCCTGCTACGGTGTTTAAAATGGACTAGTCAAGAGTCTGGACAATCAGCGTGACAGTACCTGAGCTAACTGAGTTCTATGGGTCCCCAGAAGACACTTAAAAACCCAGGCATGATGGTACTTATCAGTACCTTGGGGCAGGACACATGGCTCCTGGGGTTCATTGGCCAGCCAGCCTAATTAATCAATGAATTCTGTGGTCAATGAGAGATTCTGTCTCCAAAAATGGAGAGCTATAGAGGAAGCCTGTTATTAACCTCTGATATCCACATGAACCTGCACACACACACACACACACACACACACACACACACACACACACACAAAATAGAATGCACCTCTTCAGTTCCAGCAAAGAGTCCTCCCATAATCCTACTGTTAAAACAAGCAAAAAAACACATGAGTTTTCTTCTGGACTCATGTCAACTTTCCTGTCACAAATCTGAAGTGTGTTACCATATTGTCACTAGTCTCTAGGGCACACTCAGCATGAGGAAACTGAGAACCTAGTTTAGCTTTCAACGTTTGAGGCCAACAGCTGGCCTACGGTAGCCTCTCTAAACCCCCGGGCCTGTGCTTCTCACTGTGAGACACGCTGTGTGTGCCATGTGCAGCATTTGGTGTCATGTGACCTTTCCTGGGGAGTTAGGAAGAAACACGATGGACCTCAGAAAGATAAGGTAATGACAAACCAGAGAAGAGACTCTGTCCAAGTTCAGCTTGGTGAGTAAATTCATGTATTTGGGATTACAGGAGCGTGGGAGATTTACAGGAGACTACACAGCCTAGATCAGGTTCCCTAGATGATTCAGACAGCTACACCAAGAAGTCCTGCCTCAGTTCACCTGTTTATACATTGTCTAAGCCTGGGGCTGGGAAGAGCCTCATGAGGCTGTGCTAACCACCTTATGAATGGGCCTCATGCATCTCCTCACTCCCTCCACCAGGAAGGATCTCTGGTGAATCCCACAAGGCCGTGCTCAGCTCAGAGGAGACAGCTCCACTGTACCTGTCACCAGATGCTGCTTCAGTCCCACACTGTCTGGGAAATAACAAGTCACTCCGTCCTCTTCCTGGGAGCTTCCTCAGCTATGACACAGAGGTAAGGGCTGCTGGCCTATAGAACTGTCATAGGGCTTTGATTGACCACTGGTTTCATGTGTAGTTATCAACTGAGTAACACTACAGGATCTGGGAATTGGTTGAATTGAAAAGCCTACGGCCCCCCATCTAACATTCCAGGCTGAGGATATTTTTCCTGGTGACCAGGGTGGGTCAGCTTTGTGACATGTCAGTGAAGCAATGAGGTGACATGTGGGCACCCAGGTTTGGACAGTGTCTGACATTACTTACCCATCTGTTACTATTGGTCATTATTCTGTTTGTTGTTATCACGGGTACAGCTACTATTGATCTCATATTAGCATTCCAGTGTGAAGCCAGCAAAGCACAGAGCAAAGGTTCATTCAGCCCCACCTGCCAAATTCACACCCCTCCAGCCCCACAGCTACCTACAAAGGCCTGGAGGGATGGCTGGTTATGTGCGGTGGTTTGGATAAGAATGACCCCCATAGGCTCATATATTTGAATGCTTAGTCACCAAAGAGTGGCACTATTTGAAAGGATTAGGAGGATTAGGAGGTGTGGCCCTATCAGAGGAAGCTTGTCAATAGAGGCGGGGCCCATGCCAGGCCAAGCCTCTCTTCTCTTGGCCTGCAGACCCAGAGGGAGCTCTGAGCTGCTGCTGCAGCACCATGGCCGCCACTATGCTCCCTGCCATAACGACAATAGACTAAATCTCCTCTTTAAGCGTTGCCTTGGCCATGGCATCTCTTCACAGCAATAGACCGGTGACGGGGATGGTATGCACGGCAGAGGAAGGACTACAACAGGCTCGGGCCATCCATAAGTTGTAAGGAGGGGGCTGGTAACCTGCGCTGAGCCAAAGGGGCCAACAGTATCAGCAACAGCAGCAGCCTGAGAGCCTGAAGCCAGTCATGGAGGGAGGCTTGGTTATGTTCTCCTTCTTGTGCTGTGTTTAGTTTATTAAAGACCATAAGGGCACGGCATGTGAAACAGCAGGAAGCTATAGTCCTGCCTGGCCACTTTCCTCCAGGGCAGCACTCTGGCCTTAGATATGGCGTCCACCTGCACCTTGGGTCTAGCACGTCCATGGTCCACATGCATCATGGCTGTCATCCCTTCCCAGACATAAGGAGCTAAGGGTTACATGCTCCAGGGTGCTGACCAAATTGTTGGGAAGTTCATCTTTTCTCAATGTAAACATGATTTGACACCCAGAAACAGACCAAGATTGGAGAGAAAGATTCAGAAAGTTGGGCCTCCCTTTCGTCTGCATCCCAGAGGAGGTGCATGGCAATGCATCCTGGGAAGTGGTTGCTTTGGTATCGTTGACCTCATCAGTGGTGGCGATAGCCACATCCTCAGAGGGTGCAGGGGAGCCTGTGGGAGGAAGCTGAACCCTCAGCATGGTTTAAATGGAGGTTATAGGAACCAGAGGTTAGCAGTGTGAAGTCCTGAGGTGGCACACACCAAAATCATAATGCCGTAGTGTTTCACAGGGCCATGTCACAGGGAGGATCTGGCCTAAGTAAGTCCCTCGAGCACCTTCTTTCCAACACCCATCCTTCCTGGACTTAAGGAAGAGCCAAATGAGTAGAAGGAAATGGTGCCAAGTTGGCAAGAAAAAAGACATAGTCCTTTTGAGGTCGGACATAAAGGCAGTATGATCTACGTGCTTTTGATCAGGTGTGCTTTGTGCAAAGGACATGGCTGGCCCCAAGTAGGAATGACTATGAGGCTACTCCCCCAGGAGGCTTACCAAAGGCCTTGGGATCAAGTTAGATGCACCCACTCAGCCTCCTGCCTCATCGTCACTAAATCGTGGAAGCATTTATATGAGCAAAGCAATAAAAAAAAAAAAAACGGGAAAGAGATGGAAGAGAAGAGAAACCTATAAAGATGATTAAGCTTGTTAAAATAAGGGCCGTTAATGGAATAAATGACATTGGCACTAAGTGCGAATTGACAACATCTTTCTCAGGTTGAGATGGTTGCTGGGATGGTAATTCCATTATTGATTATATTTAATTATTAACATTTTCCCCCAAATGAAATGCAAACTAGTTTTCTGGATGACAGACTGTTATTAACTAATGCAGCTAAATAATCTTAATGACTATCATGCATGAAAATAGAAAAATTATTTGGCTTTTTATATTAAAACAATACCACTGAGGGGGAAAGCATGGTTTATTGGAACACATTAAAATGTAAGGTTAAAACTTCAGAGAGAAAACTCTACTATTTGAGTGAGAAAAGAACCTGGTGTGCAAGGCTGGCGGACGCGGTCAAGGCACAAGGTCCACAGGGTGCCTATTTCTGCACCGTTTCTCCCTCAGCTCCACCTTGAGCTCCTGCTGCAGGGAGGGAGAGAATCTGGATTCATAGGAAGAGCAGAGCGGTTAAGAGCTAACAAGCAACCAGCGCCAGGGGAATTTGCATTTTAAGGAACATCTGGAGCCAGAAAGGCACTGGGCACAGACAGAGTGGAGGAGGAGGTAGAGAAAGAGTTTCTCTGCTTCATGCAGCAGGCCCTGTACCACTGGACCTAGGAACTGGAGCCTGGAGCCAGTCAGCATCTCTGCCTGTTCAGGCTCAATCTACAAAGTCGTAGCACACATTGACGTTAACTCATTCCACTGCAAAAATGACCCCGATCCCCACAAAGAGCAGACTCAAGGCCAGAACTGAAGAGCAGCTAAATGAAGTCCTATGTTTTCCTTATTCTTTGCTAGACCAAAAACATGTTTTAAAGCTTAAACAGAGCATATTTTGAGCTGAGAGACAATCTTGGACCAATCACAAACTATCCAGAGCCTATGTCAAGGGGTTAGAGAAACAGCTCAGCCTTTAAGAGCATTGGCTAATATTCCATAGGCCCTGGGTTCAATTCCTAGCAACCCATGTGGTGGCTCCTAGTGGTCTGTAACTCCATTTCCAATAAATCCAACGCCCTGGCACTCTGTGAGCACTGTGCACGTGTGCTGCAGAGACATACACGCAGGCAGACAAGTATATACAACAACTTTCTAAAACAAAATAAATTAAAAAGGATGCCATGACTTCTAAATAATCAAGGGGAGCCTTGTCATTCATTTTCTTCAGGTAGATGTGATAGTGACTCCTGCCAGACCCAGTGACAGCTGCAACCTCTGAGGCCATGGCTGGTTCTCTGTTTGACTCAATTTGTTGACTCTAACCTGGCCCTACAGCTGCAGCACAGACAGACAAAATGAGAGCATGCACCTGGTGTCAGTTGCTACTGCCTGCCTTGCCTGGCATTTATGCATCAATTCCTCCCAGCGGGTCACTAGTAACTCTGCGGGGAGTGCTGGGAGCCCAGGTCACCCTCATGATGGGCTAAGACCCTGCAAGGAGAACGAACTGTCGAACTGTCGGTGGGGCCCAGAGGAAAGAGCAGAAGCTGTGTTCTGGCGCCTGTGGAAATGCTAACCCAGTCACGGAGCGGCTAGAACATGGTCCACAAGCCTCAAAGGCCCGGAAGGTCACTGCAGACCATGCCTGTGCGCCTGCGCAGATTCTTCCCAGTCTAAAATGCATCTCTCTCTGGGCTACAAACTGGGCTAGGCCTGACTGCAGCGAGGGAAGAGAACCGTGACGTTACAAAGTGCTTTCTTGAGATCAGAAGGACACGGTGCCCTCTGGCACTTCAGAGGTTAGACGGCAGTGGGCAGGAGAATCCTAATTTCTCCTTCTCTGTAGGTCTGATGGCTCATGAGAGGGTCAAAGAGGCTCCTTCTTCAGGCAACCTCATTCAAGGTTCTTGTGTATGTGTGCCCTTTGGAAAGAGTGGTGCAGGTCACATCTAAGACAGCACCAACCCGTCGACTGTGGGGAGATAGGGCTGCACACGCTAGCTGGGGAATCTATGTGGGGTTCTGACTAGGCCCAACCATCCAGCATTCATGAGGTGTTGTGAGCAGAAACACTGGTATCAGGTACGACACACCTAGAGCCATGGCCACCGACACACAGAGGCTGCAGGCAGAGCCAGACACACAAGGGCCAAGATGGCACATAGCTCCTCAGACCCGAAGCTGAGCAGCCCTCTCTCCTACCCCCAGAACTCACTCCTCGCCGTTGCTTTCCCTCTGGGCAGCAGAGCTCCACAGAGACCGCCTGCCTACCTCCGCACCAGTGGGTTAGACGATGAACTGACATTTTCTAAGCAGCCTCTGCTCCACCCTTGATTAGAAACTATCTTTAATTAAAACGCCCCATCAGAATTCGGAGCCAATTTCATCCTGGCTCTCCTAAGTGCTCTGCACAAAACATTAACTCTGGAATCTCATTACACACGTTCAAGCCCTATGACAAACATAAATGATAATTCAGTTCTAATGCCTTCTTGAGCAAGCCAGATTTTCAGAGGCTCGTGGATAATGGGAACATACCGGGAGAAGCGCACATGTGAATGTTGGATCTTTCTCCTTACTTTCTGAACGAGTTATGGTCGTCTCATCACCGAGGACACGTCTTGCTGGTCCCAGGTGATGCTCGCCTGGCAGCTAGTGAAGTTCCTCACAAGTTTGAATCCTTGGGTGCCGAAAGAATGTTGGTAGGAGACTATCAGTTAGGTCAGTGAAGGAGGCTAAGAGATGCTCAACTTTCTTTGCCCAGAGGCACATCCTCCATTATGCTACTGGAGGCTAGGAAGAGATCCCAACTTTTTGGCCTGCAGACTCGATTAATGGGTCTTAATAGGTCTATGGCTGGGCCTCGCGGTGGTGGCGCATGCCTTTAATCCCAGCACTCAGGAGGCAGAGGCAGGCAGGTCTCTGAGTCCGAGGCCAGCCTGGTCTACAAAGTGAGTTCCAGGACAGGCTCCGAAGCTACACAGAGAAACCCTTTCTCAAAAAATATGCACAGAATGGCTCTAAGGTTGATATCATCATTGAATTCGCTGATCATACCTTACCTGCTATGTGCTTGGTGTCACTGGTCACACCTGTGACCCATCCTTGTTGATCGGAAAGCTTGTTTCATATGACTTGATCCCATTCTCTCCAATGTTCACTGACTGGAGCAACGTTGAGCCCTCGATTCCGTCAGGGGCATCTCATCCTTGATTCCTTTATAGCCTGGAATCAGATGATGAACTTACACAGGGAACCTGTGTGTTAACCATGCCAAACTAGACAGAAAGTGAGGGGGCTGTAGGCTAAATAATGGGCCAGAGTGAAACCAAACTTGCTGGTGAGGAAGCTCTGAGGAGAGCAGAGGAGCCTGGGGCCCTGCCGAAAGCTGGTATTGTGAGAAACCACACTCCATGTGGGCTACCAAGAAGTAACACAGATTCTTCAGATCCTGACAACTGCTCCACCAGGTTCAGAAGGCCGGAGCCATTGGGAGATTTTTATCAGATTTCAACATTCTTAGTTCAACTATAGCTTCATCATTCATTCCCTAACTACAGCCTTCCTGGACCTGGCCACAGGAGAAAAATATAGTATTCCAGAACGCTGACCAGTGAGAATATAATTTTATAAAAGTCAAATAGCTATTGGTCTCCACCAGACAGCCATTTCCCCCTTGATTCATTCTCAGCTCTGTAATATCGTCTCCCGCACGGCTAGAACCATTTCTGAAAACAATCTTAGTGTTCCAGAGCTTCTCATCTCTCCTCTTCACAGCCGGTGCCGCAGGGTCTGGGGCTGAAACTCACGATCTAGCATGAGGATTCCAGGCTATCCAACCTCCAGGCTTTAGCTTCTGCCTATGAAATTAGAAAGAAACAGACTCTCGCCATTTTCGTTCGTGTTATCTGTGATGCTGTCCAATTAGCTTCAGCTTTCATCTTGACGCAGCCCAGACTCGTCTGACATCTGAGAAAGCCTCAGTCGATCAGGTGGGTCAGTGGGCAGGGCTGTGAGAGACTGTCTTGATTGATGGTTGGTGTGAGAGGGCTCAGTCACATCACAGTGGGTGGTGATTGGTAGTTGATGTGGGAGGGCTTAGTTTACAGTATGTGGTGATTGGTGGTTAATGTGGGAGACCTCAGTTCAGTGGGTGGTGATTGATGGTTGACATGGGAGGGCTCAGTCCACAGTGGGTGGTGATTGGTGGTTGATGTGGGAGGGCTCAGT
>NC_022034.1:7485527-7492522 GCF_000317375.1 Microtus ochrogaster
CAGTGGGTGGTGATTGATGGTTGACATGGGAGGGCTCAGTCCACAGTGGGTGGTGATTGGTGGTTGATGTGGGAGGGCTCAGTTCATAGTGGGTGGTGTCTTTTCCATGTAGGTGGACCTGGAGTGAGCAGAGGACAAACTAGGAAGCAACATTACTCCACGGTTTTTGCTTCTGACTTTGCAAGCTGGAAATGTAAGCCAAACAAACCCTTTAATCCTTGTGGTGGTTTGACTGAGAGTGCTCCTCATACAATTATGTTTCAATACTTGATCTCCACTTAGTGGAACAGTTTGGGAAGGATTACCAGGTGTGGCCTTCTTGGAGGAGGTGTGTCACTGGGGGGCAGGCGCTAAAATTTTGCAAGACTCATGGGATTGCCAGTCAGCTCTCCTTGCTTTGTGGTTGTGGATCAAGATGTGAGCTCTCACATGTTCCTTCACTCTGCCGTAATGGATTCTGATTCTCTGGAACCATAAGTCAAATTAAACGATGTCCTTTAGAAGTTACTTTGGTCATCATGTTTTATCACAGCGGTTGCTTTTGGTCAGAGTGTTAGTTCAGAGCAACTAGAACAAAGGTCAAATAGGAATATCATTTTTTAAGAACTAGAAAGAGCTACAAAGTGTGATAGATTTCTAAATCTCTGTGGTCTGTGTTGATACCCACAACAAAAACAAAATATCTAGTATTATAGAAGGACTGGTACCAACAAGATAGCCTCCAGTAAGTAAATAGCCTGCCTTTCCAGGAATGAAGCACAGACCCGTTCCAAAGGAAGACCCCCATCTGCCTGGCATCTGGACCACACTTGTGACACAGCCTTCCCCACTGTAAATGATTGCATCTCCCATACAAACCCTTCTTCTCCACAGTGTTCGCTAGGTATCTGGTCGTGAGGACTTGGAAGCTGCTAATGAAATGTCTTAAGAGCTCATTTTGATCAGACTAAACCAATTCAACTGGTCAGTACCAGATACAATAAAAGGCAGCGTGCCTGAACAAGAGTTACAACAGCTCTTTCCTTTTATAAAGTGTGGCTTTATCTGAATGAAGATGGGGTGGCAGCTGTGAGGACAAGGAAGAGGCTGAGCTTTGGAGGTAGACCATCTTCCATATCACAGGAGGCCAACTCCAGTGCTCTAGGCAAGAGACAGCAATGAGACTGTGCCAAGCTGTCCTGTATTAAGGGAACACATTCTCCAGGGCAGGGAGTTGGGGTGCCAGGCCCTGTCAAAGGACTCATGACCTTACTGTAGAATACCAACATTTTAAACACACCCCTACAGAAAGAACTGCTTCCTTTTCAAACAATCATTGTCTCTCTGATTGGCTCAGGATGAGGGTTTTCCTCTCATTCCAAGGGAAATTGAGACAAAGACAGTATAGTGATATTTCATAAAGTGTGACTGCAGTCTGCATGCCTTTGGGAGTGACCTAACTGGGGTGAGATAATGGGAACGAAGAAATGACAGACTAGGATACAGAAAAACTGGGACTAGATGGGCCAAGCCCTCTCTCTGATGGAGAGGCACCAACAGTCTGGAAACTAAGCCCGACTATTACGTACAGATGAACGAAGAGGCAGGTTTGCTAATCTTAGTGGGGTCTCTGTAGGGGAGTGGTCTCAGACTGCAGTCATCCTAGAGGAGAAAATCTGAAGTTCATACTTCCTGCACACAGTCAACATCCATACTCAGACCAGAATGCCTTACTATCCCTTGAGTCTGAGATGGAGAAAGCCTGCAAGTTCTCATGAATCTGAGACATTGGGGTCCTTACTTGTTTATGCTCATGTCAAGAATATGTATTCACTCATGACTTCATCTGCTCCCCACGAATTCCATTTAAAGGCTGAAGCTGGGTCTTTTAAGTCTTTTAAGACTTCTCCTTTATGTTATAGAATTCCCATGTTCTAAGACAGAAGGATTCTCCAAACAGAACAAACGCTAAACTTAGGGAAACAATGGCTGTCTGTTGGCAGAGGTAGGAATCCAAAAACCCCAGGCAACCCTCCATCCTGCTGTGAATTCCAAGGGCCCTTCCCTCATCTTCCAGTTCTTAGTGTCTAACTTATTTGTGTGACTCTTGTTTCTTCTGTTGCATGTAGTGTATGTGTGTCCTTCTGTCCTTCCAGTGACAGACAGACAGACAAGGTACAAACCATCTGACCCCACACTTGGTAACTAGGACAGCAAAAGCACATCTCCCTCTACAACATGGTGCACACCGAATGTTTGGCAAGAACATGAGAAATCTGGCTACTAATAATTTCTTTTTCCCCTTCTGCACATATGCTATGTGTATAACTTATGAAATATTTTCCAGGAAAAGCAAAATTCCTCTTCTGCTCTTTATTGCTGAAAGTTTAGCTCCTCAGCATGCTGTATCTTTCAGATAAAAACATTGTTCTGTAGCAATTTCTTACATTTACATGGGGGTGTGTATGATTCAACCTAGCTTAAGTCCCCCAGTGATGTCTGGTTTAGTAATTTCTTTCTTTTATTAAGGCTCCTCTTAGCCTTTTACACATTCCATTTTCCTAATTTACTCATTTTAAAAATAAAGTAATACTAACTTTTTTATTCCCTCCCAATTTTTAAAAACACTAACCAAAAGAACATGGCAGGAGTGGTGGGGGGTGGGTAGGTGGGTGGGTGGATACCTGCCCTGCTCCCATAGACAACCCGAGCTTGGTTTCTAGCACCCATGTGAGGCAGCTCTAGCGCCAGGGGACCTAGTGTCCTCTACTGAATTCCTAGGGCACCTACCTACATGTATGTGCACAAACCCACACATAGATATACACGCAATGCACATTTTAAAAAAATAAAAGATTACACATTTTTAAAAAATAAAAAAATCTAAAAGAATACTTGGAAGTGGATCTGAACTTCAGGTTCAGATTCAGTCTGGTTAGCAACATCATGGATTCTTATGTACGTGAGTCATCTGTGTATGTGGGGATTGAACGTTATCCTTGGGCATGCTAGACAAGCTCCCTACCACTGGCCTAACTCCCTGACCACCACCACCATTACCCTCTCCCTTTAACTTTGAAATAGATTCACTGTTTCCCAGGCTGCCCTCAGACTCACTCTGGAGGCCAGACTGGCCTTGAGTTTGTAATCCTCCTGTCTCAGCCTTTGAGTGGCTGGGATCCCAGGCCTGTGCTATGAGGCCTGGCTTACATGGTCTTCTCTACTAGGATTGTACAAAGAAAAGAATAAAAATCTGGGTGTGTGCACTCTGCTCTTCAAAGCCACTCTTAAATAGACGCAGGGCAGGTTTATTGTTAAACAGTACAGCCACCAGATCACCTCTTCTCTGTGAAATCCTTGATTCATTCACAGCCCCAGGTCTCTCCTCAATTCCATATATATTTCTGTAACTGAAAACTTTATTTTTCTAAAAACTTTCCTTAATTTTGATCCATCCCTTTTCTATGTGTTTCCCAAGAACAGGCTATTCTGGTAGTCTGAAGTCCATCAGTTGTATCACTCCAGGGGTAACTTTGGTGTTGTGATAGTCTTATAACAAAAATTACATGGAATCTGGGGATTTTTTTGTTGGGGATATTTTTATTAAGTATTTGCAATGGAACAAAAATGGAGAAGTGGATGTGGATATATTCCTTGTGCACTTAGGGACTGTGAGTGTGTAGTACATTCCTCGTGCATGTACAAACACTTAGGGATTATGGGTATGTATCATATTCCATACACACACACTTAAGGACCATGGGTGTGTAGTATATTCTCATGCACACACACTTATGGACTATGGGTGTGGATTATATTCCTTGTGCATGCACACACACTTAGGGACCATGGATGTAGATTATATTCCTCGTGAATGCACACACATTTAGGGACTATGCGTGTGGATATTCCTCATGCATGAACACACTTAGGGACTATGAGTGTGTAGTATATTCCTCGTGTATGCACACACATTTAGGGACTATGGGTGTGGATTATATTCCTTGTGCATGCACACACACTTAGGGACCATGGGTGTGTAGTATATTCTCATGCATACACATTTAGGGACTATGGATGTGTAGTATACTCCTTGTGCATGTACACACACTTAGGGACCATGGATGTAGATTATATTCCTCGTGCATGCACACACATTTAGGGACTCTGGGTGTGTAGTATATTCTCATGCACACACACTTAGGGGCTGTGGGTGTGTAGCATATTCCTCAGACATGCACACACTTAGGGACTATTCAGCTCTCGGAAGGATGAGACAAGCTAGGAAGAGATTCAGACATCGAGTTCATCAAAGATCCAAGGCCACTATAAGGAAATCAAGAGACAGCTTTCAGGAAACCATAAAGAAAATTTGATATATAATTAGGAAGAGAAAATGAATGTGTGGATGAAGATGTGTCACTGGCCAGCACTAGGAAGAAGGGTGGAGATGTGGGCTGTACATGTTCTATTTCCTGCTCTGTGCTTGCAAAGGGGATGAGAGTTGGGCTGGCAGAGTGCCTTGTTTCTCACAGCAGGAGAACGTGCACCTGCTCTGCTTCATTCTGCACACACTCAGCAGAGCAGGCGTTTCCGAGGCTCCCGGGAATTCTGACCTAAACCTTTGCTCAGCCCATCAAAATGAGCTGCGTGACTGAGATGGAAAGAGGTTGAAAGAAACTTCGGCCACTGTCGGTTCCACCAGGCTGACAATTACAGTCTTTGAACCCACGTGGACTGGACATTTGCTTGTTTGCACATCTGTACACACACACATACCTACAATTGCTGACCTCTGAGCAATACCTGGAGCCTTAACCTAAGCAAGCAACAGGACAACTTCCCGAAGACAATTGAGTTTTAGCACTATTGATGGCTGGGACACCGTGGAGGCACCGGGCATGGTGGGAGGAGCATCCTGGAGGCATCTGGGAGGATGTGACTCTAGGGTATCCTCAGTGGCACTCGCACGCTGGGATCTACTCAGCAGAGGCCTCCATGAGAACACTTTCCTCAAGCATGAGATACAAGAAAATGTGTCATTCTTAAAACTTCCCGTGTGTTACGAGATGATACTCCAGCTTACAGTCTTCCTCGGACATAGGTTTTCCCACGTTTCCTCTCCACCTATCGCTTTATTTAAAGTTTCTCTTGTGGAGGAAATTATTTTCAGGTGTGTGACTTTTGTTTATGCTGCATTTGTTTAACTCTGTGAAGCTGTGATTCTCTGCCTGTCTAAAACACCTGATGGTCTAATGAAGAGATGAACGGCCAATAGTGAGGCAGGAGCAAGGACAGGCAGGGCTGGCAGGCAGAGAGGATAAATAGGAGACACAGGAAGAGGAGGAGCAAGAGAGAATAAGGAGAGGAGGACATCAGTGGCCAGCCAGCCAGTCAGCCATGGAGGAAGAGGGAAAGTAAGATACACAGAAGAAAAGGGAAAGCCCAGAGGTAAAAGGTAGTTAGGAAAGCTGGCAAGAAACAAGTCAAGCTAAGGCCAGACATTCATAACTAAGAATAAGCCTCTGTGTGTGATTTATTTGGGAGGTAGTTAGTGGGCCCCCAAAAGACCAAAAAGTCAAAAGAGCCAAAACAACCTGTAGCATGACTAATAAAAACTCAGAGACAGAAATTGGGGTTCAATCTGAAGGTCAGAAAAGCAAAACAGCCAGCCACTGGCTCTTATCTCTACCTCAGTCTGAAATGGCGATCCTGCCTCCAGGAATCTCAGAATGAGACTGTGTCTGAGAGCTGTCTCTTCCATTGTATAATCCTCCCTAGGGCTGGGATTAAAGATGTGCATTGCCCAGTTTCTATGGCAACTAGTGTGGTGTCTGGGATTAGAGGTGTGTGTCACCACTGCCCGCTCTATAAGGCTAACTAGTGGGGCTGTTTTACTCTCTGATCTTCAGACAAGCTTTATTTATTAAAATACAAATGAAATACTACTACAACAACATTCTCTTTTAGAATGGCCTTTGTGTACACACACGTTGTTTTACTCAATGTACAAACACTAGGGCTTTTTGCTCTAACCTCCTTCTCCCCTTTTCCTTCCTCTCTTTGTCTCACTAGAATAATGTCACCACTCAGAAATGCCCACACCCTGACCCGGGGACTCCTGACTGCCACCTTACAGGACCAAACAGACTTTGCAGATGGGGTTACTTTAGGACCTTTGAGCTGCAAGATTATCCAACAACACCCAAAGGACTCAAGGTCATAACCAGGGTCTTAAAAAATGGGAAGCAGGGGCATCAGAATCTCGTCCTCTTCACAGCCCTTAAAGGATCTCAGCCCTACAGACGCCTTGGCTTCTTATCTCTAGAACAAAAGATTTAAAAGGCCAATTAACTCTAAGCCACTGGATTCATGATTGTTTGTGACAACAGCCATAAGAAAGGAATGCATGGACTCAAAGATCTGCCCACTCCCCAGTAAACTCTGTCTCCCAGTCAGCTTTAACTGTCCACTGGATGTGGCCCAGAGTCCTCCGAGAAGAGTCTTAATTGAAGAATTGCTCAAACAAATTAGCCTGTACGTAGGCCTGCTGGGGTTGTCTTGATTCGCTAACTAACTGTGGAGGGACTAGCCCAACCTTGGGTGGCGTCATTCCTTGGGCTGGTGGCCCTGGGCTGTATGAGGAAGTCAGCTAAGCCTGAGACTGTGTGTGTGTTTGCAAGCCACATTCCTCCTTGATTTCTGTTTCTGGATCCTGCTTAAGTTCCTGTCCTGACTTCTTTCCATGGTGGACTAGAACCAGTAAGCTGAAGTAAATGATCCTTTCCTTCCCGAAGTTGTGTTTACAGTATTAGCCTTAATTACAGCATGGAACGAGAACACTATGCAAGTGTCTGGGCTACTACTAGCCACTTTACCAAACGCAGCAGCCTAGGGTTTAGGGAGATAGATCAGTCCTGCCTAGCAAGAATGAGCATCTGTGTTTGGATTCCTAGCGTCAAGTCAAATAATTAGGTGTGACTGCACCTGTAATTCCGATGCTCAGGAGCATCCTC
>NC_022034.1:7492797-7532772 GCF_000317375.1 Microtus ochrogaster
TAGCTATTCTCCTGGTGGATATTCAGGGTCTCAGGGGCCTAGGCTCTGTGATCTGTGGTTTTTAAGTTCTCCACATCTCCATTTGAGCAGGGAAAGGGGGTGGGAATAGAAACCCACAGTCTACTGAGGAGAGGCCACTCCTATAGATGCACTTAAGGCTAAGGCAGGGGCTGTGAAATGCCACCACCTGATTTCCACATCTGCCTTCCAAATGGAGCCAGCCCAAAGCCTCGCTGAAGCACTGCATGCAGCTTGGCACCTGCTGCACATGGATGAGGTCGCCTTCTCAGGTTCAGGTGTCATCCATCCTCTGGTTCTGGTGACATGTGACTAAGATCATTGTCCCAGTTTGCCTCCCACAGCTGCGGCAAAACACTCCCCAAAAACAACTTAGGGAGGTGTTTATTTTATCTTATGTTTTCATGTCACAGTCTGTCACTGAGTGACATCAGCGTAGAAACTTGGGCAGGAATCTGGAGACAGGCCCTGAAGCAAAGGCCATGAAGGAATACTGTCTACTGGCTTGCTCCTCTGTGGCTTGCTCAGACTGCTTTCATACTTTATCCAGGACCACCTACCCAGGGATGGCACCTCCCACAGTGAGCTGGGTCCTCCCCCATCAACCATTAATCAAGAAGATACCCCCACAGACTTCCCTGCAAGGCAATGTAATTTTCTCATTTGAGGTTCCTTCTTCCTAAATAACCCTGGCTTCTGTCAAATTGACAACAAAATAAAACAAACAAACAACAATAATACCAATAACAAAACAAAACAAACAAAACCAAACCAAAACCAAAAACCCCTATCTTCTTTTTCCTGGGCATTCCCAGGGACCTTTCTTCTGTATGGATATTAGACTAACTTTACTTCTCTTGGGAAGTTTCTTGCACTGGTTTTAAGGTCTGTCTTAGTCATTATTTCTCCAGGACTAAAACCTGCTCAAACACGTCTTTGCCTGATTTCATCTGTCCTTTCTCTTTATCCTCTTTTGCCAGTACTTACACTATCCCTTCTTCATAATCCCTAGACTTACCTCCGTCCTACCTTCTCCATTAGGATTCTTACTTTCCCTATCTGTTTCTTTTGTGCACCTTGCAACATGAAATAATTTCATGTTTTTCCTTCAAACTTTTTCTTGAAAATCTGTTTCTATTAACAATTGTAGTTTAGCATATAATTTATGCATCTCATCTCCAATTATAAATTTGTCCCTTTAGTTGACTGTACTTGAAAAAACTTTTCTGTGATGTTCTTTCAGGGTGGCAATTTCTGTTATTCTGCAGTTTCAGTTTGGAATGCTGTCTGTAACTAATTTGCTCTGTAAATTCTTTGATTTTCTGGTTTTTTTTGTCATGTGACATTTCACGTTTCTTCTTATATTTCTTTGGATGCAGTTTTGCTGTTAATATTCATATGGTTGAAGACTTTATTACACTGGTTCTAACTAGAATTCAGTGAGGCTAACAGACTTCTGCTGGCCTGTCAGTTGAAACACTTTCATCTGGTGGCTGGAAGCAATTTCTTTAACCTCTCAATCCCTTTTTCACTCTCAGCCTGGCCACAGAATATCCATTCCATTTGGAACATTTACCTGGTTGAGGTTCCGGGGTGGCTTCAGGATCAAGTTCAATCCATCTGTTCCTGAGTCTTATGGCATGACCAGAATCAGGACTCTATATTTATATGCGAGAATGAGTTTATGTTAAGAGTAAATACTCTTAACCTATGAGTCATCTCTCTACCCCTCCCATATTTTAATTTTGTTTTTGTTTGTGTGTATGTAAGTGATAGCACTTAGAAGATGTCAGATCTCTTGGAGCTGTAGTTATAGGCAGTTGTAAGCCACCTAACTTAGGCACTAGGAACCAAATGTGGATCATTTGTAAGAGGAGAAGGCAGTCTTAACCACTGAGACAGTTCATATATATATGGTCTTAACCACTGAGACAGTTCATATATATATATATATATGGTTTTGTTGACACAGGGTTTTCCTGTGTAGCTCTGGTTGTCCTGGAACTCACTTTGCTCTAGGAGGCTGGCCTTGAACTCGGAGATCTACCTGCCTCTGCCTTCTGAGTGCTAGGATTAAAGGCGTGCACCACCACCACCTGGTCCCTTCGGTATTTTTTAATCATGTCATTGCAAACAAATTTCTCCACGATCCTGAATATAAGATGAGATCCCCAGTTTGACTACACAGCTGACTTTTTATATCATCATCATTATTTAGCCTAGGTTGTCTTTATCGATCCTTGGCTATTAAAATGATAGAGTTCAACCTCAGCAATTCACCATTTGGACCATTTCTACTGCAGCCTACTGTCTGTATGTTTGTCTTCCACTTATTTAGATTCAGAGGCCAGAAGCTTTCTACAATACACTGCAAGACTCATGGTTTCTGGTGAACTTTCCTAATCTATTCAAAGAAATACACACTTCTAACACTTGTCTAACTGCAAGTATACTATGTGCAATTCGGGAATGTAAGAATTGCTAAATAGAATTCTCACCACCAGAAGCTTCACACCCTGTTCCCCCTCCTCCAGTGGCCCAGCGAGGAGATTCACTGCAACTACTCATCTCTCAGTCTTTGCCTCCCCTGGGCCCCAACCTCAGCACGGATCTTCTAGTCTCCCTACTACATGATTTTCTGAAATCTTCAAAAGCCTATTCAGTGTTCCAGAGAGTGTTTCTCTTTTTCTGTAGAGTTGTTCAAAGGAGCTAGTCTCCTTGCCAAGCAAAACTGCTCACACAGGCAACACCACAGATCCACCAGAGGTGCTTGCCTGCTTTGTGCATGACTGCCCCCAAACAGGCATATGGTGCTTTCAAAGACTCCGAACTTTTAAGGTCTAATATCCACGGAAACACCGAAGCAAGAATTTTCACACAATGAAGTGAAGAGCCACAGGGGAGGAGAGTGCAGATGGGACTGTTTATCCTGTTCAAAGCGACAGGAGGACTAACCCAACACTTCACTGTTATGTACATCGCAGGAGAGGGCCGCCTCTGGGATGCATGCAAAGCTGACTGCAGAAAGTCGCAGCCATCATTCTTGACAAATCAAGAATGTGTTCTTATGGGCAGAGACAATGAGGTCTTTCTTTGTAGGTAGCCTTCTCTGGATTCAGGGAACATGCTATGAAGATCAGAGACTCCTTCTCTGTCTTCATCTGTTCATTTTATTTTAACCTGGGTTTCTTTAATGTTGGCATTTACAACTTCCAGTTGCCACTGAAGAAGCGTGTTAGGAACCGTGATGATGGTTTGGAGGCCATGCCCACAGTCCTCAGCAAGCAAGCAGAGGACTAGCTATGGACATGGTTCTTCCTTTTGAGATGCACTTCTACAAATGTCCTTGGCTGTTGGCGGGAGGCCAAAGGCAGTAGGCTGCCATTTAGAGTTGTAACTACTGGAGGTGATGTCTATCTACGTCTTACTTCGTTTTCATGTTATTTCATGAACAAATGAGAAGATGTAAATATGCTAAATAATCACACTAATTTCTAAGGCAATCACAGTTTTATATGTGGGAGTTCTGCTAGATTTTACTTGAAAGCTTCAGCTTAGTTGCAGTATGTATCAATGAATTACACACAAAACATGTCATACATAGTTACTTAACCTGTGGGATATGGCTCAGAGCCCCTCTGAATGCTTGCATGTCTTAGGAAGGCATGTTTATTCACAAGTGAAGTGAATGTAGGACATGATCTCCGTCCCCTACAGTGACTCTACTTTAAATGCATGTCTTCAAGACAGCACTAGGAAATAGCAGAACCAAACAGCAAGGGCATGTGCTCACAATCAGACCTCGGTGCTGGGCATATCCATGATCTCACGTAATCTACTCTTAGGAGCCCTATAAGGCAGGAATTGCACCTATTTTACAGATGAGACATTTAAGGGTTTTTCCCCATGTACAAATGTGGTGTCGAGGGGAGGGAAATGGGAGGCGGTGGCGGGGAGGAGGCAGAAATCCTTAAATAAATAAATTAATTAAAAAAATAAAATAAAAAAATAAATAAAAATAAAAAAACAAATGTGGTGTCTACCCCAATGTGTACACATGCCTCCTGAATGTGAACATGCATACACGCATATTTTGTGTACATACATGTAGTTGTCTGAGGTTGACACGAGCTGCCTTTGATCTCTACCTTACATGTTGAAGCAGGGTCTCTCACTTGAAACTAGAGATCACTGATTTGGGTATTCTAGCTAGTCAGCTTGTTTCAGAGACCCATCTCTGCCTCCCAGATGCACCCCCCTGGCATTTACACACTTGGAGGTTAGGGATTTGCATTCTGGTCCCACACTTGTGTGGCAATCACCATACTTACTGAGCTGTCTTCCCCAGCCTTTGAGAAGCTTGAAGTTGTGGCTACATGTCCAGAATCACCAGTTAGCAGACTAATACTTCTAAGTACAGACAAATTAGGACTCTGAAAGTATTCAGAGGGATACCAGTGGACATTGTAAGTATGTACAGTTCGAGCTGCAAATTCTAAGTGACTGACAAGTTTGGGGCTGTAGCTGTGAGTTCTACCAGCACACTCAAGGCCCTAGGTTCTATGTCCGACACTGCAAACAATAAATATATGAACTTGAAAATTACTATCTTGGCTTGGCAGACTCATGACCTTAGTCCTCCAAATAGAAGGGACAATAGCTGTTATTGGACAAGAACCATCTCTTCTTTCTATAGCTCCATGTTTGTCTCTAGACAGAAGTGTTGTGAAGTGTAGAATGGGATAAACAGTGGGGTGTGGTGGCTGTCAACTCGATGGGCTCTGGATCACCCTTGTGGCAAACCTCTGAACATGTGAGGGACTTTCTAGATCAGGTTAATGCTGGCAGCACCATTACAAGAGCTAGAGTCCTAGACCGATTTAAAAAGAAAGGGTCAGACAGCATCATTCATTCCTGTTTCAGAATGGGGCCTGAATATGACACTGTGACCCGCTGCTTCATGGTCCTGCTGCATTTCCCAGCCATGCTGGACTGGACCTGAAGCAGAAGCAACAGCAAACCTTTCCTTCTCCAGGTTGGGTTTGCCAGAGTTCTGGAGGCTGCTGTCAGCTTCTGGCTAACCTAAACTCGGACAGTCATCATACAAATCCCTTGTTCATTTAAACCATAGGGGTAAGTGGGTGTTGAGCTAACCCTTAAAACAATACTCACATTACCAAAAAGTGCCAAGTGGAATATATACATGGACAAAGTCCTAAAGGTGGCACTCACTTGTCTTTCTTTAGGTCCAAAGGAAAACAACAAGCCTCAGACAGGGAAGGTGACAGGGACACACAGACCACAATATTAAGGGTGAGGCAGTCCTTCTGTAAGGCCCAACTCTTCCCATTTCCTAGTGGACTAGGATTCCTGAGAGCAGCTCAGCAATGCCCCCCACCATGGTCCTTGCATCTGCCCTTTGGGCACCTCATGCTAAGAATACACTTCCAGTCATGCTGTTCATGTCTAGTCATTTGAATACTCCTGTCTAGATTTCCTAATGGCTTCTAATAGAAAGTACGCCGGAATCAAGTGATTCTAGTTATTGCAAAAACAGCACAGGACTCTCACTTGGCAACAAAGACATCAGAAAACACACATTTACTATTGAACTTCTGGGCATAGGTTTACCACTTCAAGTCAGCTACAAATGTGTTTTAGAGGATGATGCCCTAGCCATCATTCGTATAAATGACTTCTGAGCTACCTAAGCCAGGTTTAGGCTGGGACTCCATCTGACGGGGGTGTCAAGTTTCAACAGTAATGTCAGTTCTGTGGAAACTGGACTATTCCGTTTGGAGAAAGTTTGGACAGAAGAGCTTTGTGAGTGTGGAAGTTGGTCTGATATACACTGAGGCTTCAACATATAAAGAAATGGCTCTCAAATCAGCTGTCAATGTACATAACACTACCTGATTAGTGGAACTGTGCCCACCAGTGACTGAGAAGGCATAAAAGGCATACCTCTTTGGAGAACAGAATGCAAAACTTAAAGCAAAAACCTCATTCTCCCCCCCCCCCCATACAATGCTGCTTGAATTAGAAACCAAGAACAATGTGGGAGTAATATCTTAAACTACTAAATCTTACTGATGGCAGGGCACTTCTAGATATACTACATTTTATTTTTATTCTTTTTAAAATTGTTCTGATAGTAACAAAAAACCTAAAGGCTGACTACTAATTCAGTGAAACTCAGGCTGTTCAACTCACTGATCTAGTTGTTTTTTTTTTTTTTTCTGAGATACTGGTTCATTTGTGTGTGCATGCCACAGCATGCGTGTAGAAATCAAAGGACAGCTTTGGAGGAGTCAAGTACTCTCCTTCTACCATCAGGGCTTAAGCCCGGGTGCTGAATGCCTTCCCCTGCTGAGTTATGTATCAGCCAGGGAGACCAGTTTAAATTTCAGCTTCCTATCTTTCATGTTACACTTCACCCACTAATTTCGGGCTTTACATTTCCCACCTGAAATCCTCGAACTTATTTTAACATTTGGACATCTGCTTAAAATATGTTCTAATCAACTCTTTCCACTAACCTGTTTTCAGTTTTATAGGCTGCATTACTTAGAATTCTACAGCACAAGAATATCTTGCCAAACGCTTCAAGTATACCCAAAGTTGCTGCATTCATTACCAACATCCACACAAGTTTGAAATGATCCTGAAAACTTTAGGATTAACTCAGTCCTGCAGGAAAACTTAACCTGTGAAAGTTTTCCTCATTTTGTTCCCATTCAGCTCACCTATTGTTTTAATCAGTATCCAATGAAGTAACCAATATGTAAGCAGGGCATAAATTAGGAAAACATTCTCACCCCAAGAGAACTAATCCACTTAGATGAAATCAGTCTATCCATCCAGGTTCCTAACCAGACTAGTTATTTTAAAACCAGTAATTACAGAAATCCCTAAAGGCCACCCAGCTCCTAGTATACTCTTCACTGTAAGAAATAAAAATTTTATGAACGACAGTGGTTTTTAAAATACTTTATTATGTGAGCTTTGCATGCCATGGCAGACATGCTGAGGTTAGAAGACAGCTTTTGGTTCTCTCAAATCCAGGTTGTGTAAGGACTGCAGGCCAAGCATTTTACCTGCTAAGTCACCTCCCAGTGGGTAGTTTCAACCAATTCACAGATCACATTCATCTGATTTTTCTCTCAGGAGGAAGGCATTAAGATCTGTATGGCATGACCCCCTTTTTGAGAAGGCAGGGTAGTGTCTAAAGATACAAATCTTATTTCTGTACCTGGGCAGACAGTCTGTGTGTCTCTAGGTGCCCTAAGAAGAGGTGGTGGGGTTAACAAAAGATGTGTTTTTGAGATAAGGAAAACAAGGAATATATTTTTTAGCTTACTACTACTGTGAAAATATGAACTTTGAAGAGAAGAACTGGTGAAAATCTAATCTATAGATTTTAATGCCTGCTAAGTCATCAAACCAGCAGGGCTGCCAGTCTATATACCTGGTGCCAAGGCTGCTGACGTCTGAAAAGGATACTATCTCAATGACTGAGCAGATAGAAGGCAAAAGAACTTAAAGGTGTAACAAGAAAAATTGGTTACCTTAAAGTACGGAGAGATGCAAAATGTGGATGTCAAAAGAAAACTTTTAATGGTTTCAAGCTACTGGGAGAAATCTTAGCAATTCTTCCACTTTGTTCAAGATACCTATGATATTAATCCTTTATATACAATAATAGATGACACCAGGATTTGGTAAACAATGCTTTCTTTATGGTGCTAAGCATGCATCTAAGCTGGCAACTTAGATCTACAAACTGAGCTACGTCCTCAGCCCTCTACCAAAAAATCCTTACATGTAGAAAACGACCTAGAAACTGTATTAATGTTTACTAAGGACTACCATGGTGTTTTGGATGCACAGGACTAGCCAAGGAGCACAGAGTAGTTTATAGATTTCCTTCTTTTAAAAAGTGATCTATTAAGAACTAGAACTAAGACGTGAGATTCTTGAATTTTCTAAGCACCATTTAAAGGATCAATAAAAACATAAATGTGCTCCCTACGTTGGCATTTCTCTGTGTGGGGGGCGGGGGGAGGAAGGGGATCTTCCACATTTTCAGCTCACCCCCCCTTTTTTTTTGGCTTGACAAGATGCAACAATGCACGCAGTCCAGTTTTTATTGAACCTCATGTACAGTTTGCAGTTTCCCATTTAAGTGTGACTTGGGAACGTCTATTCATATATATATATACACAGAGTATGTCTATTAACATATATCTATAGACACATACAATTTCCAACATAATATACCTCGCAATAGTTATATTTGACTCAAAACTTTGTAATAATAGAACCTTTAAAGAGATATAAAGTAATGTTTACCCTAAGGGCCTGTCAAGTGTTTCTTCAAGGGGCAGCAAACTTCAAGGAATGTGAACTGCACATTATCCAGTCACTATTCACAGGAACCATTGCCCACAACTATCAACCATGGATTAGCTGCTGCTGCTGCTGCTCTCCCAATCCCTGGCAATTAGTGCAACAGACACAAAGAAAGGAGTGTATGGTGTTTCAGATTAACCAGTTTGATTCAGCATTGAGCATCAGCTATAGATACTTTTTTCAAGTCCCTTCAAAATAAAGACAACTCAATTTAGGTAATTTTATGTAGAAGAAACCAATCATTAAATATATGTGATTAAGTGATACTATCTATAAAATGGATTAAGCCATTATTCCCACTTTAAAGGTATTAAATGCTTTGTAACAAGATATATTATCCTATACACTTAAAATGTGGGAGGACCAACAAATTTTCAGAGAATAAATTTAGCTTAATTAATGCATAATTTGGTAACATGTTCCATTCTGACAGGAAAAAAAAAATCAGAGGCCAAGAATGCTGTACCAGTTAGCTGTCATCAAGGATTAGACAGGCATCCCCTTCCAGTCACACAAACAACCCCTCCCTGCAAAACACACACACACACACACACGCACGCACGCACGCACGCACGCACGCACGCACCCTTTCGCCAAACACCTCTATCGTGTGCAAACAAACATCATTTTTTAGGGGCTTTAACAACTCCCTCACATGGGCACTGCCATACATGAAGATGGTGCACTACAATGATGTGAATGTAATTTTCATGTTTTCCTAGATATTTTACCCAATGAAAAAGAAAAATGCTTTACTAAGAACATTAATATCAACAGCCTTTTGAAAACACATACGTAATAATTCCATCAAATAGCATCAAACAATAAAGTGACTCTAAAAGTTCCCCCACCCCAGCAATACGGCTGTTTAATACTATGCAATAATATAAAAATGTGACTTGCAATGCTATCTGCATCATATGAGACTGTCTCTGAACAACATTTTCAGTAGGAACAGTGGTAATAAGACACAGCCATACATGAAGTATCCTTACTGCATACTGAGGCTTCAGAGAATATTAACAGCACAGAAGTTCCTCATCGACTGTTGTGCCAAATACCATGAAAATTTGGGCAGCAGCCTGACAGCATATTCAAAATTTCATACAGCACTACACACGTGGTTATGGCAATGCAACCTGCATATCCAATGATACTACAAAGCCTCCTCCTCTAATTAGAGATTATTCCACATGTGGACAGGGTCAAAAGTGATCAATGGTTTTATTAAACTAGTCTTGCTATTCTAAGCTTCACATATGTACAAATATTTTAACAGTATGCTTTCACACAAAGTTATCCTATAATTCAGCTCCTAATTTTAAGGACTCTAAAATATAATTTCAAAATGTAAAGCATAATATATAAAATCAAAACTCATTCTTTTAAATGTTAAAGGATTTTTTTCATGCAAGAAATTATAAATTTGTGAACAACATACAGACTGAAATGTTAAAAGAAGTTATACTCAGAGGTCCTTCTACACAGAACAAACCCAAGTGGAGCACGGGATAGGGAAATAATCCTAAATGTATGTCTATGCTAGAAATGAACAACACATGTCAGATTACAGTGTTCGCTTCTACTGCACCTCTTGTGTAGTTGTCTAGGCTGTTCTGAAAGTGACTAAGAGGAAAGCCACCTGAGAGAGATCCATAACACACTGAAGGTGGGGGTGGGAGGGGGTGGACAAGACTGGCAGCACTGCCCAGAGAAACAGACTAGCTTTAATAAAAGCAGCTGGCTAAACAACACAGGGAAAATATTAAATTATGAAGGGACTGAAAATGACCTGTTCGTAGAAATGGTTCAACAAGGAATCAGACTGGTTTCTCAAGGTGATCATCAAGGCAAACCTTTGTTTACTCTTTGTGTTGTCAGCAGACAGGGATTATGGTAGAGCAGGAAAAATAAAAGTGTGCAATTAGTAATGTAGATGCAGAAAGGCCAGTGCCATAATGAGAACGACTCAAACAGATACCACTTTGTTCCCATCTACTGCACCTACCCTCCGAGGTAAAAGGCCAGAACACCCAAAAGCTTCTAGCAGTAGTGTGCACAACTGTCAGCTGACAGACAACACAGAAAACAAGTCACCCTATGTTATCTGTGGTCATGTTCTTCAACGTTAGTCCAGGAACTTGAGACTTTATTTATCTTTTTTTTTTTCATTAAACATGTAAAGGTTAATAAACAGACATAGTCCAGAGTTAGTAGGTTGGTATTATAACATTTATTAAAATAATGCTATGGGTTAATAGAAACAGCAAAGAACAAAAGAATTAAAATGCAAGCTATGTAAAATCCCAACTAAAACCCAGAAGTGTCTAATGTATTCATTCATCAGCTAACTAAAAGCCCAAGAAAGACAAGACACCCAATATAATAAAGTACTGCAAAACAATTGGCAATTTTCAGTTATCAAAATTGTGGATTTTGCATTTTGTATCCTTTTCTCAATCAAGAAAAAAATTCTTCTGAATGTTATATAACATACATATAAAACAAGATAGAAAAATACATTATAAACTTGTAACAATGGCTGTAAATACATTATCTTACATGTTTCTCATAGGCAATAGGTTGGTTATGGTACATACATAGCATGAAACTACTAAGATAATAAAGAATAGACAAAAAATACATGTCAGCTGTATGGTAACATACCAGCGACACTCCCATCTACCCACGCTAAAAAATTACATAATACTGTCAGGAAAAAAGTCTTAAAAACTACATATTTTAATAAGAAAAAAATTCAATAGAGTGATAATACTGAGAACCAAGGCATTCAGAGATTCCAAAAGTCATGCTTTTATCAGTTGACACAAAACATTGTCAACTAAGTTTTCAGAAGTTTGTTCAGAGCCAGCGTTACTCATAAACGTCACACGTCTACTGTTTACAGATTTACTTTCTTCCCCATAAAAGACCTTTGATAAACATCTAAAATGTCCAGGTATAACACGGCTGAGATGAGACTGGATCAAATACTGGTACTGTTTTTTTTTTTAAACTATCACCTCAAGTGTTCTGAGTGTCGCAAATTTATTCAACCAACCAAACAAAATAAAAATCAAAATGGCACAGCATATATTGTAAATAAATCAGAATCACCACGTGTGTAACAGAAAGACAAAGCCGTGGTCATTAAACCAAAGCTAGCTGAGTACAAACAACGACTGTCTATTGCATAGTAAATAAACTGAAAATGGTTCCAAGAGAGACAGAATAATGGCGAGGTCACCATGAAGGTGCCCAATGAGCTTCCTGCTGACCTTGACTGTGAAGCCATGAAGGTGTGGAAGAGGGCATGAGTTGATGAGCCAGGAGTCCACTATCACATGAGATTTGCCACCTCTGGTACTGAGCAATTAAATTTATGAACTCAAGTATTTAGGCTTTGCACACAAACTGCTTCAACTAGAGAACTGTTGGAACTTTGTGAGAAACTGAGGATGAAAGGAATGTAGCTGAGTGTTTATATGCACTGTGATGCTAGATTCCCACATTCCTTTAAAGTTAAAAAGAGGACAAAAAGGTGTTTACAAACAGTTACTAAAGCCAGCAGAGATGGACTACACAAGGTATCTGGTATGACATAAAGTCTGATTAAATTTGGGTTACTTAACACTTTTTTCACAATAAAGGATTTTGATGATTTATTTTGTGAAAAAGTTTGTTAGGCATTAAAACTATCTCCAATTATTAAGAAAAAAATTAAACGTATCCCTCTTCTCTGAAAAAATTAAAGCTCTAATGTCATCTGTAAACTAATATTCAGATCTCACATAATTTTTTCTAACCTCAGAATCCTCTGGGCTAACACTGAAGACGGTAATAACCAAAAAAACTCAATTATGATTTGTAAGAGAATGACATTTTAAATTTACTAGTCAGACATTAGAAAAGCTATTACATTTTTTTTTTCACAGTATCAGATTTGGCAAACTGGCATCAAGAGAACGTGACACAAATCATATAATTTAGACCATCAACTCATATGTTTCCCCTCGTATCTCCTTTCACATACTGGGCGATGGAGGACATGCACTAACTTTTACTCTGAGGGAGGAGCTGCTCTTGCAGGACACTTGACTAAATGACCATGAAGGAAAATAAGGCACTTTCTTTTTCTTTAGACTTATTCCAATACTTAAAAAATAAAAAACAAAGACAAAAAGGCTCTTTTGGTCTTTTGTTTCTTGACAACCACCAGAAAAAATCATTTAATGAAATAAAGGGTTTCTTTGTTCTTTTTCTTTTTTTATAACACTTGAAAGTATAAAATGCTACATTTCCAAAAATATATATATTTTTTCTGCACCAGCACCCTTGTATAGTAAAAGTATCTACTTTTTGTTCATTTGTTTCAATGCACTACACGTTATCTACAATTTCATTACATGTATACAGCAAATAGGCAAGCATGGCTTTTACATCCTTAATGATATTTTCTATACAGGGAGGTTTAAAAAAAATATTTGAACAGTTTGCCCAGTAATGTGACACATAATGCATGTACCTTGTTCTCGAATAATTTTTAAGGTGGTGTAAAATAAAGATTTGGAAATTAACTAAGATACTCAACTTTTTAAAAATAGTGTTGCAGTTTTGTTCTTTGTATTACTTTTCAAAACTCCTTGTTAAGTTTTTCTCTCATGGCACACTTTGTTCTAATACTTCAAATTTTGGCAGGCAATATAAAAAGGCTGCAATGTCTGCCCTTTGAGGGCACTGTAGTGACTAAACAAACAGCATGTCAAATTTTGAATACTTTTGAAGTCACTTCACCAATGACATCCCTGACCGAAGGTTCATGCATGATGCATTGTCACACAGTACATTCAGAGAGAGAGCTTTGACTTTGCTATGAGAAGAAAAAGAGTCCTACAAGTCTCTCACAGTAACTGCCTCTGTCATTGAGTAGTTAGGGCCATCTGTCTCCCCATCTTAAGAGAGGCCTTCTTACCGTTCGCTTGGGGTGGGCATTGAAAGATGATCAGTGCTGTGGGATGAATCGGGCCTTATTGCTTTACTACTATTCAGTGCAGGTTCTAGAACCACTTTCACCCAAACAGGGGGGAAAAGCAGAGTTGGAGGACAATTTCTTTGTCTTTTGTTTGGTTAGATGGTAAGACGAACGGACAAGTGCCTCAGCTCGCTGCACTGACGACAGGCAAGCAAAGGCGATTACCAGTTAACTGATCAGCAGGCAGGCATGGTCAGGTCATCATTGGGTGAAGAGTTCAGAGGTCAGAAGGTCATAGGTTAGTTGCCGGTGGCGGCTGGGTGGTTAGAAACAAAAAAAAAAAACAAAAACAAAACAAAACAAAAAAAAAGAAAAGAAAAGATAGAGAAGAGATTAGTTTCAGCTAGTGACGGCTTAATGACAACATGAAAACTAATACAACTAATAAAAAAAAGCATGTTGAATTCTGACAAACTGATTGACACCATCTACAGAATACAATAAAAATCATGACAATTTCATATCATGATTTGAACAAATAAATGAAGAAGAGCCCACTCCCACAAAAATAATTTGAAAAACCCCAACTTGTTAACAGAAAAAATAGAAATAAAATACAGCTAACAACTAATAGTTAGTAGCAGTCAATGAAGGAAACTGGAAAACAATGATGAATAGGTTTGGTATAAAGAACTTTGAACAGTCAGTGCAGTTATGAGAATCTGACTGCTATTAAGCATTAGTATACTCTCAGATGCAAGCAATAAAGCAACTATTAATGATGGATGTGATTATTAATAACTGATGATTAACAGAAATGAATCTAAAGAAATTTAAATTACTATGAATAATTTGGTTCAACATAAACTCTGGGCCAAACAAGGTTTCTTTTGTTCAATAAATGTTTATTGCTTTTTCAATTATTCTATTTACAAACAACATGGAATTTTCTTGGCCTCATGATACAAAGCAATACTGTAGTCTAGCAGTGTAGGCAACATCATGGGAACCAGAAAAGGCCAGGCCTTTTGCACCAGCCAACATGTTCCAGTTGAAATACTAATTTACACATATAGAACACTTATAAAATGCACTTGCATGTAAACACTGTAAAATCCTGCCATTTAAAACTCTATACCTCAAAGAACTCTAAGTACATAAAAAATAGAAGAAATTTCTAACTGATACCAATAAGGCATTTTAAAACTACAAATAGCTTTCTTTATTCAATTTCAAAGCTAATACTCTGCAAATACAATAAAATCTGACATTTCATATACATTCCTGCTTTATATTTTTATATTTTAAAAGAAGCCACCTGTAAATACTATTTTCTTTTGCAAAATAACAAAAAAGAACAAAAAATTTTAAAAATTACAGTAAAACATAAAGTAGTTCTCAAGTGGAAAAGTTATCACTCCAAATGTCCTTGAGTAGCTCCTTCCTGAATCAGCCTGTCACAGTCTACTTCACCAAACTTGGTCCACTTAACAGTAGTATGATTCTTAAGACTCATTCAACAGCTTAATTATTTCTACTCTATTCTGAGGTTTGACAGAACTTTCTGTACTGTTGCTGCCACTGTGACAAAGGCAGGAGAGATGTGAATGAAAAGATGCTCAGTGCAAAGTTAAGATTCTATGCCACTTCATAACTCAGACTTAGCAGGTGTAATGTTCACAGGGTTTAAATGCTCTCTATAATATTTACCTTTGTATGACAAAAATGTTTTCTATAGTTTATCAATTAGGACAGTTTATAAATACTACAAAAATACTGTATCTTCAATATAATCAAAACTTCCCTGAATTTCTTAAAAGGAAGTAGAATTTTATTTAAAATTTAAAAATAAAAATGTTGCTCTCCAAAATTTAATTTGTATAAGTAACGGTTTTTATCAAATCATTGCATGGACAGTTTCTAATGACATTTGAGTGTGGAGTATTTAACAAAGCAAACTATCATATCCAGTGCATCTAAAATACATCCTCTGCCATGTCCTGGCTTCCTGCAGTACACACAGCTATGTCAACTGTGCAAAAAAATCACTTACAGTTCATTACAACTATAGTCAGTTGGTCTTTAAGTTTCAAACCAATTTTGAAATAAGCATGGTGGTGGATTTGTTTTCAGTAAGCAACCACTCTAAATGCTCACAAATAGTTACATGGTTGTGTGTCCTTGGGCTGTGTCCTTGTATCAAATGAATGCTAATAATAATCTTCTCTTTGAAAGATTTTTTTAAATTAAAAAAAATAGAACAGTAGTATCATAAAATAATGCAAGTCAAGGACTTCGGTCATCTCCCTTAGACCCAATGAGTAGTACATGTGGTGATAGTAAGTGTAAGCCATCTGTTTCTAGATGAAGAAAGGAGGAAGGGAGGGATGGAGGGAAGGAAAGGCATTTCGGTTTGCTGACATTGCATTTCAAATACAAATATAACTATCAAAATAAACACAGCTACAAATGAGCCATGTATGGAATGTGTTGCCATTTTCTGAACACAGTAGTAAGATCTTGGTCTAATATTTTCAGCTACCTGAAGGCTCTGGAGTACAAAGTGAAAAAGGATTGTTGTGTTAACAAAATGACAGAAAGTCTCCTAAGACAAAAGAAAAATCTAAAAAGAAAAATTACTTCAAAATCAAAACACTCTGTAAGAGAATTATTTTAGACTTTAAACGGTATGATACAGCTTCAATTACATATGATAACACCCACACCTAAAGTGACCTTCCCCATCTAACTTCCTCGAATGGACGATATGCTCACACTCGGCACAGTTGCATGGAGTATTATTATTATGGATGTTCCCCCGGAAAAGGATTTATTTTGTTTAACAAATAAACACCACAGAAAAATGAATACAGCAGCTAAAATTTTCAGGACTCTTTCAGCATATATGATATTAAATAAATATCATTGGTGTCTTTGGAAAGGCATTTTATTTCTAACACACAAAACAACTGTGTCCAATATTTATGGTGCGTATTCAAGAGTAACCACGTCAAGTGGGCTAGGTCCTTTTCTACTTTTCTTGGGGCTCCAATCTTGCAATTAAAAAAACAAAACAAAACACCACACAAAAAAGTAAAAAACAATTCAATGTCAAAAAACCGAAACTACCATTTTTCGAATAAGAATAAATAATTTAAAAATGGGTCCAAGGGCATATATAGGGCACAAATTACAAATATGAAAGTGAGAAAAATGAGGACTTGTTTTCCAGTCACAGGTTAGTCAAAAAGGATATCCAAACAGCTGGATCTCACATACCACAGAACTTCAGGATAGTTTACTGAACTTCAGGTATTGTATTTTAGCAGCAAAAGACAAAATCAAAGGATCCATTTTGGCAAGAAATAGAGTAAGAGGGAACTCATTTTCTAATTTATTAAAAAGTATCATAAAAGAAATTATTTTCACAGTCCTGACTGTTGATTTTGGCTAAATACTTGACATGTATACCCTCATATTTATATAGTGGCTCAATGTTTTATTATATAGAAAAATGAAAAATAAATCTTCAGTTTTCTCCAAAATTACACAGAAGCAATTCTTTTACTTCTCTCATGAACACATCATCTGTTCAATTCATTTTGCAGTACCAACCCAAATATTCAGAATAATTAAAGGGTAAGTTTTAGCAATAATTATTACTAAAAATTGCTAAGGTAATATAAAAATTTAATAACTTCTCAAATTGACTAATTTATGTTTTAACTGGAATAAATCTTAGGACATGTAACAGAAGATTTAATAAATTAAAATATAAAGGGAAGGGGCAAAAACCCAAACAAAACAAAACAAAAAAAAAAAGAAACCAAAAAAACAAAAACAAAAACCACCAAAAAAATCATAAACAAAACCACAAAAAAACAACCTTAAATCAATCAATTATTAAATTAATTTAGGGAAGGAAAAAGAAATGTGTGCAGGTAAACAATTACATTTTTCCATCAGGTGTGGTGTTGCAACCTTTATGGACACCCAGCGCATTGTTTATAAACAAGAACTGCAGAACTAAACTAACCTCGGTCTGCGGTCACAATCCTTTGGTAAGGATGGACACGCATATCGTGCCTTCGAACTTTAGTAGCCACCGCACCTAGTTAAATTGCAATTACCAAGACAAAGTTAGAAAACATACATAAGGGAAACATCGACAGCAGGTTTATCAAAATGGATCTCAAATGTTCACTTACTACAAAAGGCTTAAGAAACACGTTAAGGCACAGTAGTTTTAAAATTAACTGTAGTATGTCATGTATATATGCATCTACCAATATTGCATTCGTTTCGAACAGGTTGGCCTTCCACTACTTCATCCCTTCATGGACAGTCCCCAAGTCACAGTGTCTCACAAGCTCTCTGAGATCAGACGTAGTGGGCTTTACTAGTCACATATTCACTGAAGTGCCTTTCTTGCAGCAGAACTACTCAAATAATGCCACATTTAATACTGACGAGTATTTGCTAACCTTAACTTTCAGAATTTATTACTTAAAAAGGTTTAAAAAGCAACTCTTAAAGCCTACAGATTGTGGTTTTAAACTTTTGAGTCAATAAGTATGAACTGCAATGAATTAGGTGATTAGTAAAGCAAACAGTACAGTACACTTAGCAGTCAGTATACTACTATACACTCCTTTTATAAATTACCGTTGCTTTGCAGTATAACAGACTAATCCAAATTAATAACATCATTTTACTTTATATCTATGTGCAAAAGTGCAAGTAAGTCACTGACTGCTAGGCTAAGCTTTTCCCCGGAGGCTGCTGAGACTAAGCATTGGTTAAATTCAGATCTGATGAGGGTTCAGTTAAGACCGTTCTTGAATTCTTAGCCTTTCGTTGGGAAAGCCATACCTAAAGATAAAAGGAAGGGAATTAAACATTAGTCATCAATGAAGACTTGATGCTAATACCAATCTCCTCACTACCACCAACACACATGTCTGCATCTGTTTTGAAGGGCACTGCTTATTTTAAAATAATGTTGAGACTGGATATATAAGCATGCATGTTATCTGTGTGCAAATTTACTGTAAATGGGAATTTAAAATATTTTTTTCAGTTCTCCAGAAGGCCGATATCATAGTTTTACTGCTTAGGTGGCAAAGCAATAAACGACAATAATCATAAGGGTATTTTTATCACTTAGTACTTATTATTAAGAACCTTGAAAATGCTAATTGGGTATCTGCACATTTTGCTCTGAATTTTCCTAGTTTAATACTCAAGTCTTCATAATTTTAGATTTCCCAACCAAACAAAACATGTTGCTTTTCAATGAGAAATTTTACAGCAGTGCCTCTTGCTCTCTCTAAGCAGTAAACTGGTTGAGAATCTATTTTTCATTTTAGATATGCAGATTGCATAGAAATATAATTCTATCTGGCAAAACTAGGGCACTCTTGTACTAAGAGTCAGGAGCCCCAGACGTGCAGAAAGCCAAGAGTAGTAACTCCTCAGGAACAGATGCTGTGAGTGCAGCAGAGAGGAGTGCTGGGGAAGGAGCATGCACAGGGCTACAGGACAGAGTATTAATAGAAAGGAAAACTTAAATAAGGTTACAGGTTACATGTTATTTTTAAAAAAATGCTTCAAGAAATGTACAACAAAACACAGCTTTGCTCACTAACATTTCTGTGGTATAATTCTGACTTATTTTATACAATGATTCAGACAGAAAACATTACAATAAAATGCATTTGTTTATAAAACAAAAGGCACGTAGGTGCATGCACACACAGATAACATACAGAACATTGTGGCTTTCTTTAAATGAACAATACATTTTCAAGTTTAAATCTTTGTATCCAAGTTCATTAAAGATTTTCCAATTAATATTAAGCTGGGGAAGCCCTTTAAAAGATCAAAGCTCTAAAAAATCAATAGCAAGCACGCAGCACCAAAGGTCATACACAATTCAGGAAAAAAAAAGTTTCAAAATTCTGTCTGGTAAAACAGTGGGGTTGCACAGAGAGGTTTTTTTTTTTCCACATTGACTGGTCGTGCTATAACAGCTGCTGTACTCTAGTCCTTCATCCAGCAAGTCAATGGGCTGAAATATCAGGCATGACTGGCATTTCAATCCACTCTATAAAAAAAAGGCATCAATAATGTCTTTTTCAAGAATATAGCTTTTTGATCATGTAAACCTGTGAGTTTCTATGACTTAAATTTTTGCCTCTAACATGACTGAATTTATTAAGTTGATGTGTGGTCATCTAGTTCATAGTGACTATGGAAACTGTAAAATATTGGTCATGTTACCAGGACTTCAAAAGACAGAAGCTGAAAATTCTTCAAACTGCAACTATTAATTGCATCCTTTAAGTGATCATAAATATTTAAATAATGCACAATAGAAATTTAATAAATCCTCAATGAGCTTTCAAATTCAGCTAGCAAGTAAACCTCTGAGACAAAACAAATCTAATTTTGAGTGGTAGAGCTGCTGAGGCCATTAGGACAAAGTGGCAAGAATAGCCTTAAATTCAAGAACTTCAATCACCTGAGCAATAAAAGCATTGTCTGGTTGAGAATGTACATGATAAGTATACCTAGTGATTCTAAGACACTACACTAAATGTAAACCAAATTAAGGTATAGCTAGCTACTTAATGGGAGAACTCTTGTGAGGAACTAAAACAAACACAAATTTATTTTTCAACCTTTCCTAATCAAAACTTATATTGCCTCTCTAGATTTCGATAGACATCATTTCAGAGTCTGGGGGGTGGAGGTGGAGCACCACAGTCAGGAATGCACTAACCATCTAGTAATGGACTCATACTTACCTAACACACCACTGGGTTCAATGGGGTACTCAAGGATTGATGTAGCTGGTGCCAACGTGTAGGGGTATTCATAGGGTGTGTAGATTAACCCAGCTTCAGGCCCCGGAGGGACTATTGCAGCAGTTGGGTGAGGAGTTCCGTTTGGCATGACAGCGGTCTGTATTTGTCTGATCAAAGGCATTATGGTAGGGCCAGCTGGCGTAGGTGTACGCAGAGCAGCTGGTGGGAGGACAGGCGCAGGCCCAGTGATGATCCTTGGAGCAGCCTGGGCAGTTGCTGCAAGAGAAAAGGCAAGGGCTGCTACAGTAAGCAAAGAAATTTAGAAAGAAGTACAGGGATAGCAGTATAAAATATGGGGAAATGAGAGGGAAGTCGGAAAAAGAAAAGAAAAAGCAGGAAAGAAGAAAAATAAAAGGAAATCATTAGTACATGCATCAATCACACAAAAATGCCAAAGCACACCAATCAAAGCAATCAGCTTTCCCTTTACAACATGATTGAAAATAATGCAAAAATTAAAAACCCAGTGTAAAAAAGTGACCAAGACCATTAAAATGTTATACTGTTCATTTAGTGATATATTCAGTATAAAACATTGTCAGTCTAAAAGTGCACGCAAAAAAAAAAACCACCCAAAAAGCAAAGCAAAAAACAAAAAACAAAAAACATTCAAATTAAAAGGTGCAATTAAAAAATTATAATTGAAGTCCACAGAAACAGATATGGTTTATTTCCAAAGAGCAGCACTGGCTTCAGGCTTAAGGGAAACTACCTGGGTTAAGTCAGGTAAGTAAGCACTAAGTGTGTATGTTTCCGGTATGTCTGGAACTAGTGCACAAGAAAAAGAATCCAGAAAGCAGTCCTATCATTAAATTCATGACTATTAAGAGCAAATTAAAGACAACCATTTAAAGTAACTATTGTTAAATTCACAGAATTTCCTACCTTTGGGAATTTTGACTATGCCTTCAAACTTCAATTTCTTAAAATTAATAATGCTCTAAATATGGTATGTTTATATAAACCTTATGTTGTCTCAAAACATACATTGTTTTCTTTCAGACAGCTTATAAAATTATGCCATAATCCATGGAAGGGAGAACACTGGCTGAAAACTATTCTCACCCATTGACCTCTGTGAACTCAAACAGGAACTTAAGTAGAAAAACAACAACAAAACACACGAAAAAAAAACAAACAAACAAACATGAATGCAAACATGCAAGCAAGGGGAAAGGAAAGACTTCAACAGCAGAGCCATTTCATTTAGACACTTAAAATAAGCTCTTTTAAAAAAAAAAAAACTCAAAATTTTGTCTTTTGCATAATATAACAAGTTTAAACTCTCAACCGGATAGTTAACACAACAAGACACTTTCTGAACCCCTTCACCAGAAAAGTAAATTTACAATCCCAAACCTGATATGCTGGTATAAAATAAAATTGAACAGGCCATTGTTTACAGAAGCATTTAAAAAAAAAATCAAAAAAACAAAAAACGAGGCTCTTGGTTGTATTGTAAATGTTCTCATTACTTCAACTGGCTTTATGCTGTGGTACCAAAAGAAAATGGGCTTGTAGACAAACAGGTGTAATCCTGCCCAGGCTCAATTCTTACGTGATTTAATGTTGGCGTCTCTGTAGGTGCCATTCAAAATCGCAAGCTCCATCAGCTGCATCTTCTTCAGGCTGTCTTCTCCTTCGGCCTGCATACGAGAAACAAGAGCAAAAAGTATGAGACGGTATATACATATATCACAACTAAAAACTGTATATCAAGTAACTCAGAACTAAAAATGGAAACTAAAAATAACCACTCAATTTGTAAATGCTTATTTCTGCTTCCTTATGCCACTGTTCTTGGTTTCCTTCAATGTACCTAGCAAGTGCTATCAATTCTATCTTTGGCCCTCTATATTTAGGATAATCATAACATTTATTACCTACATAGGATACACACACACACACACACACACACACAAGGGAAAGGGGAACTAAACTAACTAGACTACATAGGCAGAAACCAGGAAGGCTACATCGTTTACCATGGCTTTACCCCGTTCCATTAATGAATACTGCTCTCGGGAAGTCATTACTGTTATACTACTCAAACTACTGAATTCAGTTGTCAGTGGTACTTGTCATTTAATACATACATACGCAATCTAAACACCAAATCTCGATCCAAGGGCCAGATAAACTTCCCCAAACACAGTATCTACCTTAATATTTCACAGCATTCTCTTGTAATCTATGACTGCAGTATTCAATTACAGCTTGTTGAATGTCACCACTCCTAAAGTAAGTGCCATTAGAATAGTCTTGATTTTGTTATTTATCACTACCTGATCCCTGTGTACTGATCCCCAAAGTATTTGCTAGAACTAATTTTTGTTTGTTTATTGTTTGTTTAGAGACAGGATCTCACTCCTAGAACTCACAGGATGGCTTCAAACTCACGGAGTTCCTCCTGCTTTACTGGATTAAAGGCGTGCCACCACTCCTGACTAAAATTTATTTATTGATTGGTATGAGAAACCTAACTTTACTGACAAAGTTCAAGCGTGTAAGTTCTACAGGACACGTTTTAAGTAGCCAAAGCAGAAAAGAAGTGGTAGAAAAAGGAATAGGAAGTTTGTCCTTTAAAGATTATGGCATCAAATGTCCCCCCACTTTAGTGCAAGTCCATTTGAGACATGGGAGTGTAATACAAGTTCTAATTGGTCTTAATAATAAAAAACTGGAGTCAGATATTTGGGGGTAAAAGCTCTGGAGTCAGAGATGCGGCAGCCAGTCACTAGTTCTTACCTCTACAAAATTCTCAGACGGAATGGGGTTTCCTGTCTCTACAAAACCTCAGAATGAATCCTAAACTCCCGTCTTCTCCTGCCTTATATTCTGCTCTTTGCTCAGCAACATCCTGCCTCCACCTCCCTACTTCTGGATTAAAGGTGTGAACCATCACTGCAAGGCTCTGTTTCCTTTTACACTGATTAGCTCTTGTGTAGCCCAGGGTGGCCTTGAACTCACAAAGATCTGCTTGCCTTCTCCAAAGTGCTGGGACTAAAGGTGTGTGCCACCTTTTGCCTGGCCTCTCTATAACCAGTGTGGCTAGCTTCTCACTCTGATCTTCAGGTAAGTTTTATCTGTTATAGCACAAACAAAATATCACCACATGGGAGGGATATTTACTAATACATATGCAAGTTTCTCAGTCTTCTATTTCAATTGAAATGAGATCTTTAGAATAGGGATTGACTAATATATTGTAATTTGTAGTAAGTAGAATTGCTAAGTATTTAATAAATCACACAGACTTAAAGAATTAAAAAAATTAAGGAACACATAAGTGAAACTATTAAGAAGAAAACATCTGATGTGCCACTATAACTGTAAAAGTCTCCTTTGCAGTAAAGGAAGAAGATACTTGCATATTTGATAGATTATTATTCCTTGATCTTCATCAGTGTGTATAAAGATGAATAAAATAAATGACTTATTTGGTTAAGTATAAAATACATGAGCTATTATTGGAAAGAAGTACATATCTAATATGATCAAAGTTCCTAAATCTGTTCATTAAAAATATTAATACTGCAAATTAAAATTTATCAACAGTTGGTTCAAATTTAATCTATGTAATAATGAAATATGAAAACTTTCAAAAAGGAAAACAAAAGAAACAGAACTATTTTCAGTCATAATGAAAAAAAAGATGCATAAAAAGTATGAAAATATTAACAAGGGGGAAATTTGTCCTTCATCAAAAACATAAAAGAAGAAATGGTCTGTAAGAGAGCATGTGCTTAAAAAGAGGCTTGAGTAGGACTCTTACTGTTGTTATTAAGATGTGATCCACGTCAACTGTGGCGATAACGTCAGAGAGGAAGATAATAGAAGAAATGTATGTGTTCCTATCTGTGTGTGTCCATACAAGTGGCCATGTCATTTGTAGGTCCCAGAATACTAAAACCTGGGCAGAAATCACTGCAGTGGGTAAGTAGCAAAGCCTAAAGAAGCAGGGCTGCCCACATAGTGATGGTATAAAACATCTCCCAGTGTGACCACTGTGGAAGCCTGAATTAATTAATATGCCTTGACTCCTCCAATTATGTGGCAGATTTAGAATCTAAACAAAGCTGTCATATTCCAGAAAGAACTTTATTACTTTCATATCCTTACCACCTGTCACACTCTTTATTCAAGGAGAGCTGGATACTGGGTTTATTGCCTCACTAGACTACAATCATTACAGAATTATTTTCATGTGAAAGTGGTTGTTTCTGGCCCCATTTTGACAGAAATTTAGTATATTTACTTGCCTAAACTTTTTTCAAACATAAATTCAGATAAGAAACCTTGCTGGTAAGTGTTATGCTATGATGTAAAGGCTCTCACTTAGTCCTTCTAAGACTTCTCTCACAGACCACAATTGTCTTTGAGAACTCAAGTTATAGACCGAGATAGTATTTTTAAGTCAGCTTATTTATGTCAGGTGTGATAATTACTGGGGGGGGGGGCACAAAACTGCTCCTAAGAACCTGTATGAGGTCAAAAATTTGTACTTTATACTGTTTATGTTATCACCTTCAATGTCCTTAATGTTTCACTTATTATTTACTCTACCTAATCATGCTAAAATGAGGCATAATTTACAGGCAACAACATCCCAAGATATCCAGTGACACACCTGGCCAGTTTTGATGAATGCTATGAAGACAGAGCGTTTCCACCAGCTTCTTGTGTTTAAGCACCAACATTAATATGGCTTTCCTCATATCATAGCTCAGTTTTTCAATTCCAGAATTCAAGAGAATACTGCCACACACAATTTCAGTGTTTATGATGAATACTTATCCACGTTTTTTGTAGCAGCAGATTGTTACTGCCCAGTGGTGTTTTTTTATTCATTCTCTTGCTATAGATTTTTGCTTGTTTCTAGTTTGAGAATACATTATGAAAATTCTTACACAGGCATTGTTGTGAATCTAAATTTCAACTTATTTTGGATAACTATATAGAAGTGGTATTGCTGAGTCATAGGATAGATTAATTCCATGGGAAAAATAAATGAATTAGAATACTATAAACAGCATAATTAGCTTTAAAATATGAAAGCTAAAAAATATATATTTGCTTAGAACTCGTGGCATCAGAAGAGTCTTGAGATTACAGAGATTTTTAGATTTGCAAAAAGATAGTATACCACAGATAACATAGTATCTCTACCAGTGTCCGGGAAAATCTCTTACAACAATCCGACCTATGACAAAATATATATATACAGAATAAAGAGTTGTAAAGATAATTTTCTTAACTTTTTGGAATTGTGGATGGCAGACTGATGAACATACATAAATATATATTTAAACGAATACATATGTTACAATGAGATGTAAGTATGTCATCAGCTTTAACAAGCTATTTCAAAGTAACAAACAGGTCAAATACCATTAAACTGAAAGGATTTTAACATACAGTACAAAAGTTTAAGTGCTGTTTATTTTATTAGAATGAAATATAAAATCTTCATCATCTAAGTACCATACTTCACAATAAAGCTGTAGTATGAGCACACATTATCACCAAGACTCAGAAAAATGAATTTTTCTATAAGGTCATAATACAGAACAAACTCCTAAATATGAGCCAAAGCCCTTAGACTTTACCCAATCACGTCAGTACACTGGTACTACACACATTCAGCACTACCACAATACCTTTTATGTGGAATTGCCTTCCGAATTCATCAAAGACTGCACTTTATGAAGAAAATCATGTTTAATTATTAATATTGCATTGATTAAAGTGGAGCTAAAGGCCAGTAAGATGGCTCAAGAGGTAAGGGTACTTGTTGCCAAGCCTGATAACCTGAGTTTAATTTTAGGATCCACATGGTAGGAGAACTGATTCCTGCAGCCTCGTTTCCAAGTTCTATTCAAACAAAATCAAATCTGAGGCCCCTTAGAGCAGTCTCAGAACTGAGCAGGCTCCTGTTTAGAAGCACTCACAGCAGCCTTCAGACTGCACTACTTTTCTACAGTGCAGACTCATCTGATGACTCTCACAGGCATACTACTTTCAGAAACCTATGTTGTTTACTTAAGACAGCGTCAGTGATACACAGCCACATGTTGTCATGCTTTTCTATAACTGGTGAGCATTTCCAAACAACTCTTCCCCATACCACCCTCTGTGTGTGTGTGTGTGTGTGTGTGTGTGTGTGTGTGTGTGTGTGTGTGTTAGAGAGAGACAGGCAAGACACAGAGAGATGGGTGGGGGGCAGGGGGGGGCGCAGTAGGGAGCTAAGTTTGGGAATGTGAGGTCAGTGTGGGCTATTGAGGTGGTTTGAGGGAAGAGACTCCGAATAAAAGATGAACAAATAAATGCATAAAGGAACCACATTTTATAAGTTTGTTCATTTTCACTTTTTATATTAAAAATATGATTATATAATCCTTACCTCCACTCAGTCTCAAACTCATGGTTTCTTTTTAAGTTACGAGGGATTTTAATCACAACACTTTCATTTGCTCTGCTATGCCTACTCCTTTAAGAGGCCAAACAGTTAACACATCAAAGGCTTCATTCTCAAGTCTGCATAAAACTTTCTCCAAGTCTAAGATCTAATAATAGTAAAACCTCTTATGCTTCAACTTCTAGCCCCAGGGTTATAGCTGCTTCCAAATCTGTATTATATTATACTTACCTCCATTCTCCTCCACTTCTCAAGAGCTCTCTCATTCCTTTCTAAGTTCTCTCTCTCTCTCTCTCTCTCTCTCTCTCTCTCTCTCTCTCTCTCTCTCCCCCAAAGACAGGGTTTCTAGCTGTCCTGGAACTCAGTCTGTAGACCAGGCTGTCCTTGAACTCATAAAGATCCACCTGCCTCTGCCTCCCAAGTGCTGGGATTACAGGTGTGTGCTACCAGTGCCCAGCCTGGTTCATGTTTTCTCGGCTGAGGCAGAAGGCAGTGGTTGCCCAGCACCCTGCACAGACCCTGGATTTCCTAGACTGCTATGTGTGATCATATTAACCATCCTTTCTTCTTACATCACCAACCTCAGTCTGTAACAAAGTTCAACTTTGTCAGCCATGTTTTATTATTTCTTCTAGATTATTTAAAGTTTACTTGATTCAATTTCCTTTCTTTCCAACTTTGGTTTTTATTCTCTATTAAGAACTGTAAGTTAAAGCTCTCATCTGTCCTGCCAAACTTTTGCAGAAAGAAGTCTGTGCTAAGCTCATCCCCAAAGATCAATGATAAAACTACGAATTCATCCCAAATGCTTCTGTGAGACCCAGGGGTCCTGTTTTTTTTTTTTTTTCATGGCATCTTCGCGAGTCTCCTGATTAAGCTGTTAGAAATGCTTTAGTAAGCACCTACTATGATGCAGTTTCCATGCAGTTTCTCACATCAAAGAACCTCCCAACATTCTGATTGAAATCCAATAGTGAAAAGCTGAACCAATGGCTGAAGAACTCTGTGTGCATGCGGACCTTGTTTATCTTTCAAAAAGTCCTTAGTTCTATGTAAGTTAGACTGCTGTTTCACTAACAAAATCATGAGTCAAAGTGTTTGGGGGGAGGGTAGCAAATTTCTGTATCTTGACTATGTGGTAAAACCAGACAAGACTGGGCTTTCTGCACTATACTACTTCATTCATTCATTCATTCATTCATTCATTCATTCATTCATTCATTCATTCAGTTTTTCAAGACAGGGTCTCTCTGTATAGCTTTGGGGCCTGTCCTGGAACTAGCTCTTGTAGATCAGGCTGTCCTGGAACTCAGAGAACCACCTGCCTCTGCCTCCCAAGTGCTGGGATTAAAGGCGTGCTGCACCACCACCACCCAGCTGCATTGTAGTTCTTGTTCCAGACTGTTGAAACTTGGTCAGGGAAAAACCAAAACCACCCAATTAAGTATTTCTTCATACAAAGGACTTAGTTGTTTATTATTTAGTTGGGTGCTTCACCCTACTACCCCCTGGCATCCATTTTTGGAATGCTGGACAGAAAACTCCATTCCAAGCTCCCTCCCCTGGGAGTTGCCTCAGTCCAAACTCCACCTCTGAGAAAGCCTGCCAAATGGTGACCCCTCCTCCAGGGAAAGCCAAGACCACTCCACGGGCTATTTAAACTGCCCCCAGAGAATAAACACGTGGTCTCCCCTTTTACCTCTTTACCTCTTCGTGTTTTCCCGGAGCTACCCGGGAGTATTGCCATCCATTAAACCAGGGCGTCTTTTTGGTCTAATTAGGTTATTTGCGTCAGCGAGAGGTTTGTCATTTAAGAAAAATACTTAACATTTACATTTTAGAGAGAACTGTACGTTTCTTACTTCATTTCATCTTAATAACTCATGCAGCACACAGCACCAATATTAGTTCTCCACTGATTGCATTATTTTACAGTAAAATTAGAAGAAAATGTAAGATTGTCTTAATAAAGCATCTGCTTTGCTCATGTAGCCAACAAAAGCTGGTTTAGTCACAGTTGAAGAATGAAACAAATTTAAAATGAAAAAAAAAAACATTGCTCTATGGATTTCATCTTATGAAATCCAAAATGTCCACTTTTGTTATTATTATTGTTGCTGTTATTATTAGTAGTAGTAGTAGTAGCATCATTAGTCGTGTGTTTGTTTTTGTTGACAGTCTCCAAACTGGCCTCAAAATAATAGAAATCTCTGGTTCCCAAGTAATGGGATTAAATGTGTGCTCCACCACACTTGGCTATTCCTCAAATTCTTAAGTGGGAACTACATACACAGCAATGTAAAAAGTCCATCTTGATAAAAAAACATTACACAAATTGGTGAAACATTTAGGTTAGCTGCTAGAACGCAGGTCAAGTCTCGAGCTCAAATTCAGAAGTTTGAGCAAAGTCAGCTGTAAGCAAAATGTCTGCAGCTCTAGAGTCACCATGCTTTAAAGAGGAAGATTACAAGAGGTCATTTTGAATTTGGTTTACAATTTCACACATTGTAGCTATGTCTAGTGTGTATTCTTAGACTTTGTAACATTAAAAATTATAGCATCAATTAACATGATATCAAATAAACTTTTGAACTTAGTAACATACAATTATTAGCAAAATACAAACAGAAAAGGGACTAAGAGAACGTTAAGTACTAAAAAGCATATCAAGAACTCAAAGAGAACTGTTAAGATGGCTCAATGGATAAAGGTGCTTGCCACCATACATGATGACCTAAATTCTATCCCCAGGAGCCACAAAGTCAAAAGAGACAACCAATTCCTGCAAGTTCACCTCTGACTTATAAAACTATGTAGGCAAACAAACAAATAAAAAAAAAAAAAGAACTCAAATACTATTATAGCAAAAGGGCCAATGCAACTTATAAGCCACTGATGACAGTGGCATGGCCTCAAGGTGTAGAAGAATGTTTAAATTACTTGTGGGTCCACACAGATACCAGAGGCCAGGCACACCAAGGAATCCCCTGTGGCACTTGAAATCACTAAGGGAGGTAGATTCTCTCAGTTTTACACAAGCAATTCACTCTCTGCTCCAGGTCCAGCTACAGTGACCATAATTCTATTTAGCAGAACATAATCAGGGCCTTAAAAACATTTTTAACTTACAAATGGAGCTACACTTGGACCTAACAGACTAAAGTATTCCCATTCCAAATCTAGAAGAATCTATATTATATTTAAAAAATTTATTGATAACTTACTCTATAAAAATTGAAGTTTTATTACATTCTAGATTTTATGGGTATTTTCTATTAATAGTTGTCAACAATTTTATTTAATTTCAAATATTGATGATTAATTTTTAATTCTTCAACCAAGGCTAGCCTTTAACTAAGGGGGAAAAAAATCTACCTGTTATTATGCCACAATGCTGGGATTAAAGTGTATCCGGCCATACCTAGTTTTGGAACTATATGAAATACATTATCAGACATTTTCCACACTTATAGTCTTTGAAACTTGAAAAAAAAACGTAAAAACATTACAGAACAATACTTTCAAGTATAACTTTAACAGATCAAATCAGGTTTTGGGGGAACTCATGGGGAAAGAGAAGGTGAAGGAAGAAAAAATTAATATATCTGGTAATTAAGAAAAACTGATGACGAGGACTTTCCAAAAGACAATGCAGGAACACAAGGCAATTCTAGACTGGTGCTGAGTAGAAGTGTGTCACTGGAATGTGACTGTGTGTGTGACAGCTCTAGCTTCAAGTGAGCTGTGACAAAAGAAAGGATGTGGCCACGTGAGAGGAGAATGAGAACCAATGGCACACTAGCTGGGAAAGAGTGGGAACAAGGCAATCTCAGATGTGAACTAAGGCAAAATTGTCACTCATACAGAAAACAAGAGCGAAATCACTGTATATAAAAGACAGGGAGGTGCTCCCCTGATTTTTCAAGAAGCCTGAGCCTGAAAGCATTACAGCCAGGACAAACAGTGACCGGATCATTAGCAGCTGATGTCTTTAAGAGAACAATGTATAACTCTGATTAAAGTCTTAGAATATAAAGTATATCGCACTTCTTACCCCTTTTGTATGGATTGCTAATCAGAAGTGGAACTCCTTATCACCTAGTTGGAACAAATGTTCTTACCTTAATGTAGAAGACAACTAAAACAGAAGTGTTATCAAAAGATAACTGATACAGAACTGAATTAAATTTTATTTTAGGAGTCAAAAAATAAACCTCAAGAAAACCAGCCAGTACAGTTTAATTTCTGTAGGTTCTTTTCTGTCTTGAAATGGTGCCAGAAACAGCACAAAGCAGAGGGCCTTACAGACAGCACAAGTAGCCTTATGTCAACTGGAATGTAAGGTACTTGACAGCAATGGTAAGGGCTTCTATGGCTTTTCCTTTACACTGATGTGGGCCTTTAGGAACTTACCTGCCATTGAGTCAAGTTTCACCAATGATTCAAATCAAGTATTAAGAGTACAAGATGCTACTCAGATGAGCTGATGTGAAACTGAACAGCATACACTAAAGACTAAAGACTGATGTGGGGGAGGGTCTTCTGTTTTGTGTTGATTTCATTGGTTAATAAAGAAACTGCCTTAACCATTTCATAGGCAGCCCTTAGGTGGGTGGAGTAGACAGAACAGAATGCTGGGAGGAAGAAGGAAGTGAGGCAATTGCCATGCCTCTCCTCTCTGGGCAGATGCCATGGAGCCAGCTGCCAGGTCAGAAATGCTGAATCTTTCCCGGTAAGCCACCACTTCATAGTGCTACACAGATTATTAGAAATGGATTAATCAAGATGTGAGAATTAGCTGATAAGAGGCTAGAACTAACGGGCCAGGCAGTATTTAAAAGAATACAGTTTCTGTGTAATTATTTTGGGTAAAGCTAGCAGTGCGGGAGCAGGGCGGGATGAAAAGCACACCTGCTCGCCTCCATACTACAAATAACTAAACAAAAAGACATGTATTTCACTTTAAAAATATTTTACTTTGCCATTTACTAATTAAATAACTATTATTTTCCTAACATGACTGCATCACCTTGGTAATAAATTTTGAAAAAAAAAAATGGAACAATATTTTCAGCCAAATTATAATTATCAAAATAAAACAGCAGCCTAGTGACTTAAAAAGTGTTAACAGGCTTCACAAAATATCTCGTCTATTTTATGAATCAATTATACAGTCTCACGCATTTAGGGGGTCATTTCATACACAAAGTTACATTAAAATACAATTCTTTGGAGACACGGGAAATTTAAGGTTTGTTCTGACATGTACATGAAACCTGAACACCATTTGATTTGAAAATTTTTTAATATTTTTTATTCCATCCTTTGGGTCTAGTAGGTGTAAAAATATTTACTATACACACTGTATGAAATTAAAATATTATTTTATTGTTTATAAAAAGGAAAGTATTCTTCATACAACATTCTGCAGTGCTAATACAGGAGGAAAACAGATAAGAGCTGTCACACTTTCCTCTAGAGATCTGGAACAAATCGCCTTTCCTTAAATGTAAGTTTCATCCATTTGTTTGTGGGTGATGGTAAGGCCACAAACCCTAATAAACTGGCCCTCATGGGAGCAGAAGTCAACTCATTCTCATCAAGGATTTATGAGACCACTGTCCTCTACAAAAACCTTGTCTATAGGAGGAGGACTGGCTTCTTTTTTCCAAACCTGTAATTTGAAAGTTTAGTTTATTCAAACCCACCAAATTGCTTTAAGTAAATGCCTCTCACATTTGAAAATTCCCATGGCAACTCATTTAGCTTGGCAGACAGGCAGACCTACATCCAATCCTTTCATCCTCAGCTAAGAATCACAATGGTGATTCTGCTCTGACACTCTAAGAGACTAACTGCAGCACTTGAAGCCCCATTCAGAAGAAAAAGGCAGTGAGAACACTCTCACAAGTTCTCACTGTGGCTCCATCAGGAACCACATGCATTTTGGTTAGATGTTTTAAACATCTTTTAATTTCTATCTTTTTCTCAATAAAACAAAGCCAAAATGACATACATTTCAGTTAGTAGTACTTGGTCAAGAAGTTAAATTAACCAGATCATTAACAATTTGGGCTAAAAAGATTTTAAGAAGAAACAATTTCAGAGTCAAGATGCCTCTTACTATCATTCATTATTACCTTTGAACTTATTTCCAGGCTATAATTAAAAGTGTACTATGAATCAAATTCATAGGCCACTAAGCAATGGAGAGCCCCTGAGAAACATGAAAACTTTAAAAATAGATACTGTACAATAGTATTCCTCTTATTTTTTCTCAATTGCAATGACAGTGATAACTGGTATTTCTTTTCTTTCTTTCTTTTTTTTTTTTCTTTTTGTTTTTTCGAGTCAGGGTTTCTTTCTATCTTTGGAGCATGTCCTAGAACCAGCTCTTCTAGACCACGCTGGCCTCAAACTCACAGATAACCACCTGCCTCTGCCTCCTGAGTGCAGGGATTTAAAGAAGTGTGTCACCACCCCCCAGCTGATAATTGGTATTTCTTAAAAGCAATTAAAATGATTTTGTTGTGATAAATATTTTCAAATTTCATAATATTTCTTGATTAATCATCACAACTTTAAATTTCAAATTCCTTAAATGGAATTTGTTGTAAGGTGTTAACAGTCAATTATTTAATTAACATTAATTTAGATTCCCATGCATGCTAAAGCTTCCAAAAAAATTCAACTGTATATTAAAACTCATTCATATTTAAGTTCAATGTACCACTGAGTAAACATGAAAATAGGAGTAGAATTTTACCATAAAGCCATACAACCCACAGATAAACACTTCATAAGCTGTCTGATGGTAATGGCATCTGGTATGTCAGTCTGTTAAAATTATCAGTGTAAATTTCTGTTGTCTCATTAATCTCTCTAGTCAAAGGTTAGCACTGTTCAATTCAACGCTCCAGTTTAGTGCTGGCATCTCATACAGAAACTGTTTTCTTTTAGAAAGACGGCAAAGTACAATGAGATCAAGAGATGAAGGCATGCGTCCTTTACCTCCTTTCTCAGTCTCCACCTCAGCAACAACACCCTGTTTTCTTCATCTGATATTATTTTTAAATCCTTTCTGAAATTATGATATGTGTGTGAAAACATTTATTGTTGCTTTTTTTTTTCTTTTTAAAAATTGCATTTAGAGTAGGTACGCTACGTAATAGGTAGTTTCATTAGGGCATTTTTACATTTTGTGGATCAGGAAGAGAATTACTTCATTTTACTTATAGTGCCTCCCATTATCAGGAACTGAATCCACAACTGGCTTCACAGATGCTGCACTGAGGTACAGGAGGGGTGAAGAGGGACATGTCTCTCATTCACACCCAGCTAAAATAATGACTCTCACAATGCCCCTCACAAGTTTGTATGGCATGCAGGACACACTGCCTGATACTGTCTGTAGAAAACTGATGCATGAAAGTAACTGGTGCTTAAGGTAAGAGGGAATAAAGGTCAAGACTATACAACAGGAGGAAAGCTGCTACCATGCAAACAAACAACAAACCCTTTCATACAGGTTTTGAGAGTTAGAGACGCATACATGTGTGCACCGAGTTCACCTGCCCTTTTGGTACCATGGAGGAGAATCTTTACAATAAATGCAAAGACTGTAACATTTGTAACCATTTTCATCGAAATGAGACTTATAAACCATAGACCCAAACAAGTATGTTTAAGTAAATAGGAGATGTACATCAAAACAGACCATATTACTAAATTATGAATAAGTTATAACCAGGGCTGAGAATTAAGTTCAGTGGTAGAGTTCCTGACTAATGTATATGTGAGGCATGGAATCCAAGTCCCAGGTCCACCTGATAAATTAAATAGGTAAATAATATAAAAGAAAAAGTGTTATAATCAGATTTAAAAAGACAAAAACAGATCAAATATATTCACCAAGAATAAGACTAAGTTAAAAACAAACAAAAGAAATTAGAAAATACTCTGAACTGAATAGTTAAAACTATATAGCATAACCCTATTTGTGGGATACAGCTAAAATTTATATACATAAAAGAAAGGTCTCTGATCATTGCATTTACCTTTAAAATGCCCAAATAAAGCAGAAGAGATCAGTAAAACAGAAAGGGAAAACAGCAAAAATCAAAACTTGAAAGTTAGAAGATTAATGAATTTGATCAATAAAAATAACAAATTATTGACATCATGATGAAAAAGAGCACTACCACAGCTCCTACATACTAACAAAGATAAGAAGGAATTTATAAATGAACATGCTCGTGATAAAAATTTTAACCACTAGGAAGTTATTAGAAAAACAACAACAAAAAAAAGGGCTGGGTATCAAAAAGGCTTATTACAAATAGAAAAAAGGACTTATTTGACGTAACTCAAACCTAAAATATAATAAACTGAGAAAGTCATTAGTAAAAGACAGGAAGTTGGGTTGATTTAAATACACACAAAGTCCTAATCTGTTTTCTGTCAATGTGGTAAGACAATGACCAAAATAAACTTAAGGAGGAAAGAGTTAACTTGGCTTACAGGTCAGTCCATCACCAGGCAAAGCCAATGCAGGAACACCAGGCAGGAACAGAGCCACGGATCACGGACGAATGCTGCTTATGGCCTGCTCAGGTACATGCCTAGTACTATCACTTGCCTACAACAATTACAATTATTAAGTACCACCCAGACAGACGCACAGGCTAATATGATGGAGGTGAATCCTCAACTGAGGTTCCCTCTTCTCAGATGATGGCATACACCATTAATGTGCAGCCTTTCTGTGAGATTAAATATGACAGTGAAGCCGGGCGGTGGTGGCGCATGCCTTTAATCCCAGCACCTGGGAGGCAGAGGCAGGAGGATCTCTGTGAGTTCGAGGCCAGCCTGGTCTACAAAGGGAGTTCCAGGACAGGCTCCAAAGCTACAGAGAAACCCTGACTCGAAAAACAAAAAATAAATAAATAAATAGATAAATAAATAATATGACAGTGAATCACAAACAGCTCAGAGCTCTGTAGACTGTAAACAGATGAGTGCTGTGCAAAGATCTTAAGAAATATTTGATCTAAAGTAAATTTGGTGACATGCCAATTTCTTTTTAAAGAGGACCAAGTTTTCTAGTTTTAATAACATATTTCAACACTGATGTTTAAAAGTCTTCTTAGCCGGGCAGTAGTGGTACACAACCTTTAATCCCAGCACTTGGGAGGCAGAGGCAAGCAGATCTCTGTGAGTTCGAGGCCAGCCTGGTCTACAATAGCTAGTTACAGGACAGGCTCCAAAGCTACAGAGAAACCCTGTCTCAAAAAAACAAAAGAAGTCTTCTCTATTCAAATTTTACATAAATACATACTTCTGTATGTAATTTATTTAAATACCATTTGTAATTACTAAAGAATTTATAAGGTCTTTATGAAATTTCTGGTGTAGTTATGCACAAAACTAAAATTATATCAAAGTATCATCCTGCCCAGAGCCTACTAGCCAGCAAATACAAAATATTGTGCCTGACACCTTGCAAAAGTTATAACTATTTAAAAAAAATTGTTTTTCCAATTGTGTAAAAAAAAAAACTTACAAAAATCCAGATACAAGTACTATTCTTTCCAAATGATACTAATGTTTTTATATAATACACTTAAGGCTACCACTGTATCAAACTCTAGCATAAGGCATTGTTCCTTTCTGTTTAAGCTCTGTTTAAGGCATATTTATATAGTAAGATCTTTTATGAGATCCTGTGCGTGCCTTGAAACTGTTTCAATGTATCATGGATATAACTCACTGGGTACCTTACCCGTCTATCTTTACAAGGCTAGGCTTTGAGACAGCAAATATCCAACTCCCATTTAGAAGATAAATTAGGACAGTTGCATGAACCTACCCCAAATCCTAATACTATTTCTTTAAACACTGAATCTTCCTGTTCTATATAGCAAAGACTTTAAAACCAAACAGCTCATTTCCTCTTCCAGAGGAACTGTACATTTGGTACAGTTTGAGTTTTACTTAAGTAAAATGGCAAAAGTGAAGATATTCTTTGATGTGCATACATTTAAAACTGTATCACCTTTACTAACTTACTTGGGAGAATGAGTTCAAAGGAGTGAAAATGAGAATCAAGGATACTGTTTCTGTCAGAGCGAATAGATATATTATAGAAATATTTTGGAAGTCTAGTATGATGGTTTCAGGCCTTAACACCAGAACACAGGACGGTACACAGAAGCAGGAGGATCCCGAGCTTGCTTCTCCAATCTCCAAAGAAAGGAGGCAGGCAGACTCATCAACAGTTTCTGCTGATGATCCCTAAAGATGAGTAGATGAGTATACTTGTAATAGATACTTGAAGACAAGGAATGTGAACTTGTATGCTAAAAAATATAATGAAAAAAAAGCTCCTCACTCCGTATTTACTGCATGGTCTATTAATAAAATAGAAAACAAAAGAATTCAAGTAAAATGATCATCAAAAGGAACATCCAAAATAAAAACATTTAATTCTCTCGAAAACAAGTCCTCTAAATATCTGATTCTAATGAGCATATATGATCATCACAAAACCTTTATTAATTATGCAGTTAGATTTCACTATTATCTAGGGGAAAGTTAGTATACTGTTCATTATATGCTTACTGGAAAAAGGGATGAAGTCCACTTTATAAAGTTGTTTCAAAACCCAAATTTAAACCTAACACTCTGGAGGCAGAGGTAAAAGGATCTGAGTGTCTGGGGACAGCCTGATCTTCTTCAAACCATCTAGAGCTACAAAGTAAAACCCAGGCTCAAAATAAAACAAAAACAGAAGTTTAAACCAAAATCAACAGAAGTGGGTTTTGCATATTGCTCCAGAAGACAGTAAAGTATTCGCTGAGCAAGCATGAGGACCCAAGTGTCTTCTACTCCCCAAATCCACATAGAACTGGGAACAAAAGAGCACGCCTATATTCCTGGTGATCCTATGGGGAGGCAGAGACCAAAAAAACCTTTAAGCACTTACACTCCAAGAAGTTTAGCATGCTTAGCAGAAACAACAGACCCTATCTCAAGGTTAAAAGGTGGTGACTAATATCTAAGGGTTGTCCCTGACCTCCACCACCTGAGTCTCCAGTCAAACAGATGAACATTTGACACACATGCACACACAATTTTTTAATTTAAAAGATTGAACTAAGGCATCTAAACTGACTTACTAAATATTACACTTAAATTTTAAAAATTAAATAGGCTACAACTGCATCACAAGAAGTGAGGATACAACGTTGGTTAGCAGACATCAAAACACAAACAAACTTAACTATAAAGCTCAGATCAAACAATGTTGACAATGTTCCACATTTCATCCCTTAACTTTCTAGAAAAGACTGACAAATTCAAAACAGAAACAAGGCCATTTTGGACTTTAGTGGTAAATTTAATCTTTAAATGATGATCATAAGCAAAATAACATAGCCCCAACAAGAAGAAACCAAAGGCTGTAGTGTATGGTTCACTTCAAAAAAATGAATGAATGAATGAATGAATGAATGAATGAATACATGAATGAAGCAATGTTGTGATGTTGTTGCATAGCCTATAATTAGTACTTGGGAGTGCAAGCTCCAGGCCAAAACAGGGCTAAAAAACAAAGCAAAATTACTCATAGTTTTTTACAGAACCTGGCAGTGAATTTAAAACCTGGGATAACACCCAGACTTGAGACTGTCAAACAGGCACTGTCAAATAATACTGCCATGACTGCAAACTAGTACAAACTTCCCAGAAGATAACTAGGGAGCATTTTAATATCAACAAAATATTAAAATATACTATACTTTTAAAAGTAAAAGTATTCTTTGACCTAGTAATTCTTCAAGACTTACTTTCATTCATATATACATATAAATTATACTAAATGTTCTGTTGCTTCCTGAGGCTAGGACAATCAAGTTTTGAAACTTCCTACATTAAATCTGCAAAAACAAAATAAACCTATGCCTGGCTATATGCAACAGTCAATCCATTAGACTTTAATGAATGAACACATTCTAAACACATGTAAACAACTGTGTAGAATTGGGATCAAGATTTATTACTCTCAGTTGTACTCCACCTCAGAAATCAATTTCTTCCTAACAGCTAGATGGTGAAGATTCCTGGTTCAGTCTGTGGTCTTTCCCCGTATCTCAAATTCTATGATGATATGCTCTCTAATCCTTTGGCTCTAAAAGCTTACAACTTGAGGGCTCTACATTCTTACTTAATTCCCATTTGGTATTAGCCACGTGTAGCTCAACATCTGCTTCCTCGATTTTCACATTTCTTGGTTTCTCTTCAAAATTTGCTATTCGAATAGTACAAAGGACAGCATCAACTGCCTTAAGTCATCACATATCAGACCATATGGAAGTTTAATCAAAATTCCTGTCAACTTCACCTTCAAAATAACCCCTTCATGAAATACCTCCACATCTGTGACTCTAGTCCCAACACCTTTTGTGTCTCTAGCTAGGACCTACTCTGAATAAGCACTTAAACTTGAAAGCTTTCTACCTGGCATTTGAGCTTTTACCGCTGCCCTCAAAGTCAACAAACCCAGCAGCCAGGAGAATCCTTTGAATGGGTAGCAAATCATGCCATCCTTGCTCTTAGCTCCTTCCAAAACCCTATCTCAGAATAAAGACAATCTGCCCCAACCTACTTTCTCAATTATCTCCCACATCTCTCCATCTTGCTCATCCTGTAACACTGCTTGGCCCCACGATATTTTCCAACCATGTCACTGCATTTCTGTTCTATGTATTTCTTGAGAAAACTCCTAAGATATACAAATGGTTGTACCACACATTTTAATTAGGTATTTCTCAAATGTTATCTAAGAATCATTTGTAATCATTAAATAAAACAGCCTTTCCCTAACCATGGTACTTTATCCCTTTTATCTTGCCTTGGTTTTCTTTGCACCACTTTATTACAAAACAACATGGCTGATACTTTTGTTTATTGTTAGTAATCAAATTAAGCTTTAAGATGACAGGCATTTTGTGCTTACCTTCCCTCTCTTCTGTGACTTTGTGCCTACAGCAAGCATCAGTAAACTGTGCTGCATAAAATGCTCAAAGATGGAAGGAATGAAAAATTCAAGAAATTCAAATACATAAAATATTGGCTCATTCTGTGGGTATGCTGTGCAATGAGTGTGCACTTTAGGGATAACCCGAGTCTGAAAAGTGCACTATGGAATTCTGTGTTCTTTCTTTCTCCCATGGAAAGAAGAACCAAGCAAATAAATAAAACAGTAGAAGTGTGTGTGTGTGTGTGTG
>NC_022034.1:7532987-7564470 GCF_000317375.1 Microtus ochrogaster
ACACCAGACTATTTAAGAGCATACAATTAGATTAAGAGCAATAAACTAGTGCTTTATAATACAGCAGAGTGACTATAGTGCGTAACAGTATCTAAAGAGCTAGAAGACTTCTAACACAAACTAGAAAATAATTGAACTGATTATGAAAAGGGTGAGGCAGGGTGATAAGGGAAGAAATATGGGGAGACAGCTAAAACTAAGTATCATTTGAGAGATAGTATAGAAACTTACTTCATAAAATACATGCATATATGAATGCGATCTAATGGAATCATCAAATAATGGGAAAGAGAAAGCCCCAAACTAGACATTTCACCATCAAATGAAACATCCAGTCTCTAGAATGAATTACATCTAACTGAGTTGTTGCCTAAAGGAGACCTATGGAAACCTCCAACCAGGCTATTGACAAGGCTATTTATTGTTTGTTCTTCACAAGCTGATGGTATAGCCTATCACCAAGAGATAATACCTACATAACTCATTCAACATGAAGAAGTTATGCTGATGCTTACATAGAGCCTTCATCCCTACTGATTGGTAAACACCAATGGTACTGGAAGAACTCTGCTCTTACCAGAGGAGAAAGGTAAACACCAACCCAACTACATACCACTTGCTCTACAATGGCAGCCTACAGGATACACTGGTGCAATAGTGGCATAAATGTTTTGGAAGTAACCAACCAGTATCTGAAATTAAGGGCCACTCCATGAAATGCCCAACACTCCTCAGATGGCCAAGAACCTGAGAATAGTTATGCCACAGACCTAGGGGAAATCCAAGCACTACTGTTCTGCTAAAAGAATGCAACAATTAAATGACTCCTAATGACATTCAGCTATCCATCTAAATCAGCATCTTGCTCAGTCGGCATCAAAGAAGCTCCCTCCTGCAGTAGAAGAAACAAATACAGAGCCCCACAACTGAACAAGGTGCAGAGTGAGAGAGCCCTTGAGACACTCAGTCATAAATGAGATGTCTCCATTAAATCTCTCCTGTAAGGTCTCAGGGAACTCTGTAAAAGGGGCAGAAATATCCTAACAGCCAGTGGAAATAGAAGACACCAAGGAAACAAGGCCTTCTATAAGATAAAAAGGTAGATTACTGAATCTACTTTTAAAAATCAACTATTAGTTTTAAGTGTTTTACATTGGATTGGACTTCTGTATATGAATTTTGTATATTGATACAAATTTGAGTATAATTTTGTTAATACATACTGTACATACATTTCTAATCTGGCATTATACCTATACAGTTTATTTAACAATGTAACACAAATATCTAGTCCCTGAAAACTATTATTACCAACTGTTTAGGATAATCAGAAAATGCAGGTTAGTAATTAGTCACATATTATAATCAAACTTGTAGTCACATTAGGTATGTTTTTCAAGGTCAAACAAAAAAAGATATATTTTAGATACATAGGCCATCTTCAAACACTTCAGAGATCTACAGAATATGGCATTCAAGATGTTTTAACAATGAGACATGTCTGCTTCTGCCAGCAGCAATCTATTTTTAGAAAATAATGGGCATGCATCAAAGAAACTCCACATGGAGTTTACTTTGTGACAAGAATGCCCCTGCCTCGACTGTTGACAGTATGCTGTCCTAATTAGGACACAAAAGAAAGTAATTACTAAACTTTGTCAAGACAAGGAGGGACAGCCCTTCAGAATGTCCTACTTCACATAAAGATGTTAGATATGATAGGCCTGTAGGCCACAGAGGAACTTTGGGTGACTGTCCAGGCAGCCAGCTGTTTCTGTCATTACTCAATTTTTTGGAAGTCTCTTGCTTGTACTTTCTGCTTACTCAGTTAATTTTATTTCCTTCTTGGATCTCTGAGGGAGCTGAATATTAGATAGTTATAATTTTCCTTGCTTACCAGACACAGAAAACAAGATATGATAGAAAGTAAATTTTGACTCACCAAGATAAGATAGATATGAAGTATTTCTCTGAATTTGTGAAATGAAAATGAACTATACATTGCAGATGTATTTATTGCCTATATATACTGTATATAATTATCGTATTTACTTATATAGCTTTTCTTATATTAGTTATAGCCTTCTTTTCTATTTTAGACAAAAAAAAAAAAGAGTAGTGTAGTGGCATTTTGTATGTATTTTAATAAATAAAACTTGCCTGAATACCAGAGAATAAAACAGTTCCACTGGTCAGTCTTACAGACCAGGCAGTGGTATTTAATTCCAGCAGCCACACTAGCTAGATATTGAGACCAGGTAGTGGTGGTGCATGCCTTTAATCCCAGCCCTAGAGAGGATTATAAAATGGGAGGAAACTCAGTCTCACTCTCAGATTCTTGCAGGCAGTATCACCATTTTGGACTGAGATAGAGATAAGAGTCAATGGCTGTTTTGCTTTTATGACCTTCAGGTTGAACCCCAACTCCTCTGAGTTTTTATTAACTGTGCTTTACTTCTAGACAAACAGTCAACACATGAATTCAGAGACTGTGATGCTATGCACAGGGACTGCAAAGGTATAAGCCAGTACTGAGAGAAATAGACACAACACCCCCACCCCAATTTAGAAGTCATCTCCAATTGATAACCATTTACAAAGGAAAAAAAAATAGTTTTCTCTAATGGATTTTCAATGGGTATACAAACGACATTTAAAGGTAGGCTGTATGTTCAGCAGGAGATGGGCAACACAAAATGAAGCTAATGATATTTTAGAGTATTCCCCTCCCCTTTTTTTTTCTCATAATGCTTTGTCTGGGCATTTTAAACTTTATATGTCTTTTGTTTATAGATTATGAACACCATTTTCTTCTTAGCTAAGAAAGATATCATAACACAAGGCCAATCATAACAGAACTGGCCAATTATGGGGAAAATTTCAAACAGTCAATCTGTTTTGTTTCAAGTCTGACTATCTTGGCATAGGCATCAAAAATACACTAAAATTCAGCTTAATTAAAATAAATTCTTTAATATAATGCCTACATTATAATAAAGACACTAAGTATAGAAATACATCAGAAAATAAAATTATTATGCAGTGTTAAATCAATGCATGGGACTCATGCTTTAAGTTACGTGTTTCTGTACTATTGTAATTCTAAAGTTTTATTTCTTCAGTACCAAGTAGCACAACTTATAATCAGTTACCTATTTATTAGTGACAGCAACAATCCTAAAAACCTTTTTAAGGAGAGATAGCTACTAAAACTGGCTATTTCGTCATAAAATACTAAATATGCACTTTTTAAAAGTTTCATTCATCTGCTACCACCTTTGTTTCTGGACACAAACCATTCTTATTGAGAGAGTATAGATATGCACATGCTACAGCTCTCATGTGAAAGTCAAAGGACAACTTCAGAAGCTAGCTCTCTCCCACCATGTAGAGCCTGGGGATAAACTCTAGTAAGGCTTACCAATCAACAAACAATTACACAAATGACTTTCTCTGTGTAACAAACATTCTGGCTGTCCTGGAAACTCACTTTGTAAACCAGGGTGTCTGGCCTCAAACTCAGAGGTATGCCTCTGCCTCCCTTGGGATTAATAGAGTGCACCAACACCGTCAAGCACAACTCTACAAATAAAAGAGTTAGTGCTCTAAGGTCTTACCATTAGTGTTTTGTTACCCTAAAGAAAGAGAGGTCAAAATACTGTTAAATTTACTAATAAGCTTCTAAACCAATGCTCTTTTTCAAGATATTATCTTTTATAATAAAAGTAAATTATAGAAAGAATGGCTAGAAAAATCTAGAGTAAATAGGAGTGTGAACTATTATACAATTTTCTTTTTGCTACAATAACAAACACATGTACTCAGGGTAATGGGAGTTCTGCATTGTTGGATACATAGCATTTCAATAATTTTCTGTTTATAAATCTAGTAACCGTGTTCACAAAAAGACCCTTTTCATTGCTTTTCAAAACAACACAATTAATAAGGAAAAGGAAGAGGACATGATTTAACAGTGTGCAAAGACCTGCATTTACAAACAATTTGTCAGTTCAGGTTCCTTATATATCTATAAACATAGTTCATTTAAAATTCCTTCCTTGCAAGGAATCCAAAGCGAACTGTTAGGACACTGAAGAACACACTACTGGGATATAAAGAATGACAGATCCCAAGCTCATTTATCTAAGCAACAAAATAGCTCCATTGGCAACTATTTTCCTAACTTTTTAAAGAGCAGTCAAGGGGAGCTGGACAGATGGCTCAGAGGTTAAGAGTACTGACTGCTCCTCCAGAGGTCCTGAGTTCAATTCCCAGCAGTCACATGGTGGCTCACAGCCATCTACAATAAGATCTGGTGCCCTCTTCTGGCATGCAAGCATACATGGAAGGAATGTTGTATACATAATTAATAAATAAATAAATAAACAAATCTTTTTTAAAAAGAGCAGTCAATATTTGATGTGGGAGTGTCATATTAATCTGTTGATTTCATTGGTTAAGGAATAAAGAAACTGCCTAGGCCCCTTGATAGGCCCTTAGGTGGGTGGAGTAAACAGAACAGAAGGCTGGGAGAAAGAAGCTGAGTCAGGGAGTCGCCATGGTTCTCGCACTCCAGACAGACGCAGGTTAAGATCTTTCCTGGTAAGCCAGCTCGTGGGCTACATAGAATAATAGAAATGGGTTAGATTAATATGTAAGAGCTAGCCAATAAGAGGCTGGAACTAATGGGGCCAGGCAGTGTTTAAAAGAATACAGTTTCCGTGTAATTATTTCGGGGCATAAGCTAAGCTAGCCATGTGGGCGGCCGGGTGCCGGGGACGCAGCCCCGCCGCTCTAATTACAACAAATATTTCCATGTTATTAATAAGAAAGAGATAGCTTAATAAATTATGTGAATTCAGATCACCCTGGTCTATAAAACAAGTTCTAATACAGCCATGGCTGACACACAGAGAAACCTTATGTATGTGTGTTGCAAGCGTGGGGTGGTTTGTTTGTTGGTTGTAGAGCCTCACTTTGAGTTAGATCCCCAGGATCTACAGTGGTAAGTGAGAACCACTTAAAAAAATTACTTTCTTTTCATTTTCCATTAAAAAGAAAAAAACAGTATGTACCAACACAAAAGAGTAAAGAGTGAGGGAGAAAATGACGGGAAGAGGAAACACAAAAACAGAGATAACTGGATAATTTCCCATGAGACATAAATCTCAAATTTATTTTTAATATCTTAAAGATTCCCAAATATGTTTGTTAGTTTAAATTAGCAAAGTGTGAAAAGCTCAGCTTTCACTAAGAAAACAGTTTTTACAATGTTCTAACAAAGTTTTACTATGCGAATTAACTTTTCTACTGAGGGGAAAAAGCCAGAAGAGAACCTAGTGTACAGGCAATTCAAATAATGAGCTCCCACTAAGTGTACTTTCCCAACACAGTAACAGCTTCACAGACCTCCAACGTATTACCCATCCCCTTCCAAACACGGTCTCTTCACATAGCCTTGACTGCCCTGGAGCTCACTATGTAAACTAGGTTAATATCAAACTCAAGAGATTTGCCTGCCTCTGACTCTTGAGAACTGGGATTATAAGGATGTGCAAAAATGTTCAACTTACTCAATTTTTAAGAAAAACACAAGCCAAAAAATAAAATCACTAACATATAACAACCCATTCTTTATTAACAAATGTAAATGATAAAAATTACTTACTGCAGGTACCAGTAACTTCTTCACTTCTTCAACTGCTCTCTTCAGCTTGATTTCTGCTCTGTTCTGAGCATCTTCCACAGTGATTAGTACATGTAAATCTTCATTTAGATGCTCCCAATTAGGCTTGCCTCTGTTTTGCTCCTCCTAAAAAATTTTTTTACAAAGCTCAATGTCACTAATACCATTTTCCAAAGACAGAATATATATTCTGTAACATGACCCTATTGCTACTTGCTTAAAGCCATGTTTCTATTATTCTACTACAATGATATTACAAAGATTTTCAATTATTTCCCAAACCCAAACCAAAGCCTGGCAATGGGACTAGTCAGTCAAATGAGAACTCAATAAATATCCATGCTGCGCCTACTATGTATCCAGCTGAGGTTTTAAGTGACCAAGACAACCATGAGTGATAGTGCTGCTGCTCTAGGAGTCCTGCAGAGCCATTTCTAAAGCATAATGAGTGACTTCTTTACTTATAAGAAAACAAAGTTATCAAGGTTGAACAAGTCATTTACCAATACCACAGCAAACAAGCTGCTAATTTAGGAGATGAATCAAACTTATTCTCCAATTGAGTGTGCTTCCATTCATTACAACACTTTAAATAACACTGGTTCTAGTCAATACTAGGAAAAGTATTTTGAAAAATAAGTTCCATCATGTAAAAGAAATACGTACTGTTTGATGTGACTATTTCAAGTAGTAATTATGGCAAAAATAAACCATAGCCAATGACTGTTGTAATTGTTTAACTGTATTTCTACTGACCTTTACTTTTAAAAATGAACTATTCAGTTGAATGGAGCACTCTTGTTCTTGCCTACACTCCATTGAAAACCATGCACACGTGGGTAGCACTAAATGGACGCAGTGGGTTTTTAAAAAAATAAAACTAAAAAAGATGGACATGAAGTCTGAAGATCAATGTATGTATGGGAATCCCGGGGGAATTGGACGGGGTTAGATTTGATGTTTTATTGTATACACATACAAAATTTTCAAGTATTAAAGCAAAAATGAAATATACAGTCTACTCTTGCATTGTATCAAGTCCTAAATACATGTTTCGTAGGTGACTGACTGTCTCTCACTTCTGTGATAACTTCTGGTTACCAAGCAAGGAATATATGTACATGTTGAAAGCCTTATCAAACTACTTGTAAGATGAGGGCAGGTAGCCAAATACAGACTTAGGCAACTTATGAATGTACAAAGTCTTAAACTTGAAAAACAATTTAAGATTTTGAGTGTAAATATGACCGGTACACAGACAAAACAAATTATCAGAGGTAAAAATAAAAAGATCTTTTTTGTCAGACCTTTCTTGTAAAGAACATTAGTCTGTTACTGTGATTGCAGTCAAAAGAAGTAAACTGATACAGTAAAACAGGCTTTTCTATTACATTTCACATTATTGGGGACAAACAATAAAGACAAAAGTAAGATCTACTAAGTACCAAGTTTTATCAACTAGTGACTTTAGTAGGAAAATGTACCTACATAGTCAAGGCTAAATGAATCTCAAGAAAAAGTAGCAACAATCAAACATTATGCAAACTAGTTAGCCTAGAGCCTAACTATTTTCAGTATTACATCACACCACATTCCTTTTAACACATATTGGCAAAGCTAGGTTCCTGGTGGTTACTGTATTTTAAAAGTACTTCCATGAAGACATCAATGTGAAATAAAATGGTGGCAATGCATCATCGGAAAATCTAAAGAGTACACAAGAAAATAACTACAAAAGCAATCAATAAATATTAACTGTGGCTACTTAAAATATTTTCAATTTTAAGATTATATAAATACCAATTCAGTTACTTGTCAATATTTAATAAATAAAGGGATGGGCTCTTTCTTTTTACCTAGGGTACACCATAAAGAGATGTGAGTGCAAAGAGTCAATGAATCAAGAAACTGGGACCCCAGGAGTCATTTACATGGCAAAGAATACAACACACACATAATACTTTTGTGGCAAGACTCAATTTAAAAATCAAATTTTAATGTTAAAGAATGTTTTTATTTCCCACCAAAGTTTTAATTTATTTGTTTACTCGTTTATATATTTATTTATTTGTTTGTTTTTGGGGGACAGGGTTTCTCTGTAGCTTTGGAACTAGTGCTTGTAGACCAGGCTGGACTCGAACTAGATCTGCCTGCCTCGGCCTCCCAAAAGCTGGGATTAAAGGCACCACTACACTGAAAATTTTATTTATTTTTATCCCCCTGGTAGACTTGGGGAAAATTTCTGTATTACCTTGTAAACTAAAAATGTATCCATGTCTAAATAAATTACTCTATCTATCTATCTATCTATCTATCTATCTATCTATCTACCTACCTACCTACCTACCTACCTACCTACCTACCTACCTACCTATCTATCTATCTACCTGGGATTTTCATTTCTAGCCAAGACAAAGAAGCAGAAGCAGCAAGACTCACTCCTCACTCTACTGACACAACCAAAGACAACAATCACAAACTAGAAATTAGAGACTGAAGAAGAGAAATGGCAATGGTGAAGGCGCAGGGACCAACCTGCAACTACCCAACTTCATGGCTTTAGTCTTGGTCCACACACCTGTGAGTCCAGGAGAAGGAAAGCAGGCAAAGCTGAAGAGGGCTGGGGAGCTCTCAAGCACTACAGGCAACAGTTCCTAATGCATGCTAGGGAGAGAATTCTAAAGGCCAGGAAGCAACCACAGGATTCCACATCACAAAGTACCTAGCTCTCTCACATGGAGCTAGACTGAAACATCTCATGATTCACCAACAGCATACCAAAGGGAAACAATTTAACTTAGTATGAGCTACAGTATTGCCTAATAAATTACAAAACCAAGAACTAAGGGAACCACAAAAAAAAAAGAAAAAGAAAAAAAAAAAACTTAAGGGAACTAAACATTTCCAACTACCTCAACCACTTGCCAGGAAAAAAAAAAACAATAAACTAAGTGGCATTTTTAAGAGTAATAGGATATCTTCCCAACAATGTAAAATTCTCTATCTGCTGTCTAGTCAGAAATTAACAGTCACCAGGGCTGGGGAGATCACTAGGTGAATAAAATGCTTGCTCTGTATGCACAAGAACTAAGTTCAGATCCCTAACTCTATTAATAATAAGTAAGTAAGTAAGTGTGGGCATAGAGGGCTCACTGGTCAGCCAATCTATCTGATACAGTGGACTCCAGGTTCAGAGAGAAACCTATTTCAAAAAATAAATGGGTACTATACTGAGCAGTGGTTGCTCTTCAAGAGAACCTGGTTCGACTCCAAGAACATGGCAGCTCACAACTACCTTATCTGAAACTTCAGACCCATGACATTTGACTCCCTTTTCTGGCCCCTGTTGGCATTGTACATACATGCTGTATAGACATACATGAAATAAAAAGTGAATGAATGAATGAGGTAGAGACCTGGGGAGAAAGATGCTCAACCTCATGCTACTGCCTTTGTGTACACGCACACACGTGAACGAACACATACACAGAATGGTGGTGGTGGTCATTAAAGATTGTATGAGATGAAAAAGGTAATTTAAAACAAATCTACTCATAACAAATGTTATAATAAAGGCTTCAAAAGCTATTATGTCTTTATAATGTATACATACACTAGCAGGAGATACAAAAACTAATTCAAAACATATCAGAAAAGATTAAAAATAAAACTGAAACCATGACTTACCAAGGAAATTTTTATTCATAGAAAACACAAAAGTCAAAGAACTTAAAAAAAAAAAAAGATATTACCTGCCTTGTAGGAACAAAGAATAGGTTGCAATATAATCTGCCATTATGCTTTAATTTACTGGAGGAATAAATTTCTGAGTGATAAAATTTTTGAGTCTTTAGAATTCTGTTTTGCTATTCTAACCATATTTGAGTGAGATTCTAAGCACATCTTGGGAGGAACACAGACACAACAGATTAAAAAGTTTAGTCTTGTTTTTTAAGACTAATTTTTATCTTCTAAGGTCATGTCAAATTCCTTTCTCGCAAGCCATTTTCTAGGTTAAGTGAAAAGTATCAAGAATTGGGAGAAAGCACATGACAAAACAGACATCTACATAAAATACCTTTTCTTCAAAGAGAGGACCATTCATAAAATTTCAAGAGGACTGACATGTAGTCATTTAGCACAGAGAACTCTTCCCAATTGCAATCATGATGTTTCTTTTTTTTTTAAATGTAGCTTTAAGGCACTTTCAGTGGACAACCATTTCTTTAAAATAAATGAAAAATTATCTACTTATTATTTTAAAGCTGCTACATCTAGTGACCTAAAAGTAGGATTTAAAACACCATTTTAAACATTTGAGACACAACTACTGTTTTGATTATGTGGTATCAAGTCTGCCAGTTTAGCAGTTTGAGACTCAGTTCTAATTACAGAACTTGTTTAAATAAAGGAATTTGGTAACATGAACAGCATCAGAGTAAACTGACTGTCCACCCTGGAAAGACTCTGTGAAGTTTTAATCTCCAGTCAGGCAAATCAGAACAAGATATCTGTCCTCTTGTGCTCTTAAGGTGAAAGCTCTCAGGATTAAATCCCTTGGAAAATGATTTTATAAATCTAAATATACTGAAACAGACCAGTTTCTAACAAGTTTTATCTTTAGGTCAAATATCAAAACCCAACAATTTTCAGTTATATATATTATCTTAAGTTAGTTTAAGAAATATGTATTTAATTAGTGAGGAAAAAAAGACCAAGAATTTAAGGAGAGCAAGGGAGAAAAAGATGGGAGGGTCTATAAAGTGATGGAAGGAAGAAATGTTATAATCTCAAAAAAGGAAAGCATTTGAGCAGAAAAAACTGGACATAAAGTACATTCCACACTGTACAATTCTTCCAGTCATAAAGCTAACCTCAAATCCTATTTCTTAAATTTGAGTCAAAACAAAAATCCTGCTTTGCAAACAAGAAAAATTTACTCATACATAAATACCAGAATAATTCTTATATTTAGTTTATTGAAACTGTTTTAAGAAAAATATAGACAGCAAGAATTAAGCAAATCCTCATTAAATTGAGTCTAGACAAGAACAACTGTTCATTCAAAAAATTTGTATTATTTAATGTCAATTGTTTTCTTAAGTTTAAAACAGAAGATGCCGGGAGTGGGTGAAGTATGTTCGCAGTCCCAGCACAAGAAAGAAGCAGGTAGGAGAATTCAGTTTGAAGCTAGTTTGATAGTAATAAATCCCACCTTAGTCTGAACTACACAGTAACACCCTGAAACACACACACACACACACACACACACACACACACACCAACTATGGATATAAGAACTGACCCCAGTGCTGAATCTTTACACAATATACCTAAGAGTGTCTGGTGTACAATGAATAATTTATTACTCTACTCTTCGTTTTCACAGATTTGAATCTTTTATATCTTCGTGAGTGTTCTAGATATTAATTTCCATTATTTGTTATTAACAGCTCTATATTCAACTGATGAAATATCAAATGTATTAGTTCCTAACATTTACTCTGCTAGCAAATACTAAACCCAGTTTTATCATCATGTACTTTAACTCACTATATTAGGCTAACATATAACATATTTATGCTAGAAATTACTTTCTAAAATATACAGGAAAGTATTTTGCATGTAATAAATACTGAAGAAACATTTGATAATAAATTATTTTACTATAAACTGAAAATAGCAAGTAACACAAAATATACTGGCTAAACATTAATTTATGCCCCGGTCTGTGTGATCTATTCTATTATGAAAATGTTACTTCACAGCTGCCCTTGTGGCATTTTGAACCCATCACTACCAAACAATTGCAGAATGACTTGAATTGAGTGCAACAGATCCAAGTGGTGCTGGTTCACATCTTTAATCCCAGTGTTTGGGAGTCACACACTTTTAATCCCAGCACTAATGAGCTAGAAACAGGAGCGATATGGCTGGGTGGAGAGAAGAATATAAAGGGGAAAAAGACAGGAACTCCGTGGAGTGTGGAGTCTGAGGATTCGTGGAGACAGGACCTCACCCTTTCATTCTGAAGATCTGCTAAAGGTAAAAAGTTTTTCAAGTGATTGGCTGCTTTGTTTTTCTGATCTTCAGCTTGAACCCCAATATCTGTCTCTGGGTTTTTATTATTCGTACCACACCTTGGCAAGATAATAGGTACATAATTTATAACTGTTTGGATTCCATGGTGCCAAGCACTCATCACATATTACTATGATTATATGATTACTGGAGTACTAAGTACACAGAAAATTTTGAAATGTTAAATTTCTTTTCTTGATTGTAGTTTTTTTCCTTAGTATCAAAGTTAGAATCAGTAATTTTTTTTTTTTAGAATCAGTAATTTTTTTAACAAAGAGTATCAGACCATGGTTAAATAGACTCAGTAAATAAATATTTTGTAACGTTTAAGATTATCTTAAAAGTTATCTGCTTTTGCCTGAAAATTCATAGCTAGGTAACCAACCAAGATCACAGAGGTAATCTACAGCAACATTTTAAAACTCTACAGGTATTTCTACTGTACAGCTAGGAGACCGAAGGCAGACACAGGAAGGGAACACCTCTATACTTATTTAATGATCTGAAAGAAATACCATCTGGTAGAGGTAAATATATAGTTAATTCTGGATTATTCAAATGGCTACTGATTTTATGAGCAGTCCTTTCTCTAATATTTAAAAAAATCTTCACTACAATATTTCACATACCCATATGCAGGCAGAGTTTCTCTATGTCTTGACAGCCACTCCCAAATAACAATTCATATTCTTAATATTAATTATACAAGTTTGACCAAAAGTTTAGGTTTGTCTCCAGCTAGCTCTTACAACATATATTAACCCACTTCTATTAATCTATGTGCTGCTCCGAGGAGCCTCATTTACCTCATCTATGAAATTTCCATGTTGTTTCTACCAAGTCTGGCTTGTGCCCACCCTTCTCCCCAGCATTCTGCCTAGCAACTGACCAATCAGGTTTTTGTTAACAATGAGAACACATTTTCACGGTTTTCAGACGGATTATTCCATGGCACCAATACTTGTGTGTTTTTTTTTTCTAAAAGATCTATTTTACATAATTTGAAAACTGAAAGATTCTCTGGGCATTTCTCATTTCATACATCTATTATACAAAACCTATAAAACTAAGACTTTGCTTCTGATATTTCATTTACATTTGGCTAACAAAATAACTACAGAAATTTTTCATATATTTTTTCTGTAATCTGAACAGCAAAGCAAAACCATAACACAGTCCAGTTAGTGCAGAAAGGCACAGTGTCATGCCCATCCATTTCTCTTCAATGTTTTCATTTCCTTTGGGTGTTTTTGCAACATCATCCCTCAGAATCAGACAGGTGCTTATTTTTTTTTTTTAAATTTAAAGGCATCATTTAAAAAACATTCTTTAATGATGCTGTTAGCAAAGCCCGTGTCAAAAGCATGAACAGTGTAGGGCTAACAGAGGCCATGCCAAAATAAAGTACCAATGTCAACCATCTCACCAACTCCCCATTTTATAAGGTTTACAGGTAAAAAGTTTCATGAATCCTCCTATGTCTATGTAAGTTATAGTTACATATTAAAATTTTATAACTTCTAAGAAACCACTTTTGAAAATGCCAAAAATTACTTGCCATCTAAAAATCATATTACATTTGCAACTTTTTTACTGGCATAAAACTGAATTTTAGAAAATGTTCTATATATGATCTATGTTATAATATTAATTAATTGCTATTAAATGTTAGCCACCACATTAATGATTTCCCTGGTCATGGACAGCTCCACTCTATTTAAGACAAGAATATATAAATTACATAAATCATAACTTTGCTCAGACCAAAACCTACATGACCTTCACACTGAATATATTAACATATGAGTTTGAGCTCAACACCAACAAAACCACTAAGAGCTAGGTAGAACACAGGGGCCCGGCTGATCTATATCTTCCAGAAATAGCTAACACCACTATTTCTTAGTCAACAATGAAATTAACCAAAACATGGGAGCTACTGTTAGAGTGATTATTTGGTGTGGATTCATAAGTTGTGGTTGGTGCCTTAGTTAGGTTAACTCTAGCTGCCAGGATTCCCATTTAGGCTTACTGCTTAGGGTAGCCCATAAAATGATTTGTTCCTTCTCAAGAGCAGAAAGACAAATGAGTAAAATCATGTATGGCTTTCAAATTCCTGGCTCTGAAATCCTTCACTGTGTTCTTCCTAATGTTTTCACAACATCTACACCTAATTCTACTGATCTGCAGCATTTCAGTCATTCTAAGAAATTTCTTTTTTTATAGTTTATCTACTATACATTGTGTGTATGACATAATAGGGGTGCAGTTGCCCAATCCTGCAAGGGAACAACTTTTGGAAACTGATTGTCCTTTCCACTGTGGATCTGCAGGGGTTGAATCAGTATCAAATCTGCACAGCAAGCATTTGCCCACTCAGTCGTCTCAAGGATAAATTCTAAGTCATGTAAGTGCCACAGCAACATTTTTGAAGCCTGGCATGTCTTACTAATGTTGTGAGGCATCAGTCAAACACTGCTGTTCTTGCACAGCCATTGCTGCTGTGATCCCCATGCTTTAAATCCTCACCAAGATGCCCAGAGAGTAATGCTTAGCCATTTTTCCAAACCAGTTTCTAGTGACAGAGGATATTAAGAAGGCTGCAAAGACAATGAGGTAGGACCATCTTGTCTGCTGCTTGCTTAGAAGGTCCTGGGTTCCTTGGTTAATGCTCCCCTTTACAAATATGGCAGAAGCAGAGGTAACAGCCCTTTGCATCCCTGGTACACACGAGACTCAGCTATAAATATTGTTCCTGCTTTTGTTGTCAACCAGAAAGTCTACTTCCAATCAGGAAGCACTCACTGGTCTTCGATAAATGCCGCACATCGGGAAAGGGGCTGGAGGTTGAGTTTACAGACGCAGAGACAGATTGACACATTGACCTCCAAACGCTGGTTCAGAAAGCCCCAAGAATGTCCCTTTATTGTGTTCAGGGGCAGATTATATAGAGGTAGCCATGCACCAGCCAAACCCACCAGAAACCACTCTCCTGCCATCAGGAACTCCTGAAGGTCTTGTGCTCAGAGCAGCTGTAGGCACTCAGATCAGGGGAAAACAAACTGTTTACAAGAAATCCAGGATCTGTGGTCTTACTGCTCCCAACATCTCCCCCCTAATTTTTTTTTTTTTTAAATAAAACAGAAGACCCTCCTGTCCACACAGCCTTTTGGTCTATACTGCACCTAGATTCACTTTGGCCAGCACTCTATTGAACCTGTACTCAGGAGTGACAGCATCTCCTCAGGAGAATACTGGCTTTTGGGAAACACAAGAGAACAACTTAGGCCTGTAAAACAGATAGATTCAAGTATCCCAGAGCCTTTAAATTTGGACTTTCAAATTTAAATTAAGAGACTGCCCTATTGTAGGAGCAGGTAGACTTATGGCTAGTACAACAAATGTCTAGTTCACATCTGTTAATATTGCTAATGCCTCTTATGTGGTGAAACAACTCAATGGTTACTTGAATAGCCCTTGAAACGTTACAATTAGCACACCAGATTCTAACTGTTTAGCCAAAGGGATGGTTGAATACCATAGCCCAAATGGGAGGTTGGGACTAGTGGTGATTGGGGACCCTACTGCTGGCAATCTTAACGCCTGTTGCCATGGGTATTCATTTCTGAATTCTGTGTAAGATCAGACAACCCATGAGAATGCAGCATATGGTCACTTAGCAAGTCCTTCTGAGCCTGTTGGCCAGTAACTCGAACATACTCCATGTTTGGTTGCAAATACTGCTCCCAACAGATAAACATGTGTTGAATTGTGGCAACAAACTAACTTGTTAGTTAAGATAAAAACCAGACTTTTCATAGTCCCTGACAGCAACACATATTAAAACTTCATTCTTAAAGTTCCTATATTATCAACACTTATGACAGCACAGACTACTATGACATAAAAAAACACGATTAACAATAAAGACACTTCTTCCTTTAATGTGTATCACAGTAAACAATGAAAAGATTAAGCCAACAAAAAGCTATTAAAATGATACGACTATTAAAGATAATAAATTCATTGTTTTTCAATTTAATGCATATTTTGCTAATTTTCACAAAAACATCATGAGTTCATCTTCAGTATCCTTGTTCAATAAATTCCATACCTATCAGAACAGGTTCTTTATTGCTTTCCTTCTCCTAACTTTTCATCTACTTCAGTGCTCTTTATAAAGTGAAAACACATCTCTCTGAGGAACACTCTTAATTTTACATCTCAAGCTGATTTCTAACTTATACCCTCTACTGTTTAAGAACAGACTGGAAACTTTGAGACTCCTGAATCTAACAAGATTTTCCGTATAGAACAAAACACAGTGAGCATGCCTAGCATCCAACATACACTTCAGTGTTCTCATTGGATCTGCTTCACTGCGAAAATGTGTGCCTTAAAGTATTTCTGGTACTTTCTACTTTACATATTTTTAAGGCATGGTATTTGGTAAATACAGCTTTGTGACCATAATCTTTTATCATATCCTAGAAATTTCTATACAAAGAATTAAGCCCAAAAAAAAAGTTTTAAATTGTTTTCTGTTCTAAATGCTTTCTTTTATTATAACAAAAACCCAGAGACAGATATTGGGGGTTCAAGCTGAAGATCAGAAAAGCAAAGCAGTCAACCACTAGAAAGATTTTTCATTTCTACCAAATCTACAGACCAAATGGGCGAGGTCCTGTCTCCATGAATCCTCAGGCGTCACACTCCATTGAGTTCTTGTCTCTTCCCCTTTACATTCCCCTCTCCGCCCAGCAATATTAAAATTGCTCCTGTCTCTTGCTGGGATTAAGAGTGAGTGAGTCCTAAACACTGGGATTAAAGGTATGAGCCACCACCACTGGATCTGTTTCTGGATCAATCTTGTGTAGCCCAGTGTAGCCTTACTCACAGAGATCTGCCTGCCTCCCTCTCCTGAGTCATGGGATTAAAGGTGTGTGCCACCACTGCCTGGCCTTAGCTTTGCATTTTGATCTTCAGGCAAGCTTTATCTATTCAAATAGAAAGAAAATATCACTATAATTTCTTACTTTTTATAATAATTTGTTTTTTAGAGAATCTATTCTTATCTAAATTTTTTAATATTTGTCCCAGATTTCCTCATATAGCAAGATATACTCGCACATACCTGAAATTTCAGAGCTAATGATGTACAGATAGGAGGATCACGAGTTCAAAGTCATACTGGGATACATGAGACTCTGTCTCAAAACAGTTCAATACATGTATTTCCTCAAAAAGGTCTTTAGGATATATCATGCTCCATTTTTTCAGATACTAGTTATCAGTATTCTCTACCTGTTGTGAATCAACCTAATTAGAAGCTTTACCTCCTGTGCTGACATTTGAAATACAGATATTCAGTTTCGTCACATTTCTTTATTGTCCTTTTTCAATTTCAGTTAACTTCCATTTTACAGCTCTTAGTTTCTTTTTAGTTATACTAAGCTGGTGTTTGCTGTTTCTAAGCCAGAAAATATTTATAAATAAAATTCTCCTTTAAACAAGTTTTTACCTCATAAATTTTGCTGTCTTGTAATTTTATACTCATTCAACTAAAACTATTTTCTGGTTTCCACCCTATGACTTGGCCAATGTCACAGAGTTGTGCTGCTTATTTTCAAAATATTTGGTACTTCATTCCTTGATGGCCAAAGATTACATTATAAAATTTTCATCTTTTCTTACTCCAAGACATAACATAGGTTCCATTCTAGTGCACTTAGAAGAAAATGTGAATTTCCCAATGATGAGGTATGCCCAGAAGGCCAAGGTGGTAGGGATAAAGTCCATCTTCTCTTCACCCAGTGACTTAAAAACTCCTTCTGACTGTGAAATTACTCTTTCTACTTTTATCTAATTTTGACTTATGTTTTAAAAGTTCTGTATTTAGGCTGTTAAGTTCTGATAAATCATTACAAAGTATTCCCTTTATTTCCTCTTGAAACTACTATATTTTACATCAGAGACACTTACTAGTTTCTAGAAATGCTGTTCCCATGTATCTATTTCAATCTCCCTCTATCTTCCTATTCAGTATTCTTTCCTTGTGGCATAGCTCTTAATGTGCTTTCATGAAAGCCTCTGTGCTCTGAGGTGCATTTCTACCACTGTTACGTAAGCAATTTCTAACAGGGCAGAAGCTGCAGCTCCATTTGAAATTTTCTCCATGTACATCTATTCTGTGGTTCTCGGTTTTCCTTTCCAGACTCTTACCTATCAGATCCATCAGAATTTTTTATTCATTTATTGTATTTTTTTAAATATTTATTTATTATGTATACAACATTCCTTCCATGCCTGCCTGCATGCCAGAAGAAGGCACCAGATCTCATTATAGATGGTTGTGAGCCACCATGTGGTTGCTGGGAATCGAACTCAGGACCTTTGGAAGAGCAGGCAATGCTCTTAACCTCTAAGCCATCTGTGTTCCTGGTTGTATGTCTGTGTTACAGGTGTGTGTGCAGAAACTACCACCAGAGGTGAGAAGACATCAGATCCCCTAGAACTAGAGCTACAAGTGATTGTGAGCAACCAAGTGGTGCTAGGAGTCCAACCCTAGTCTTCTGCAAGAGCACCAAGTGCTCTTAACAACTACTGGACCATCTCTTCGGCCCCTGTTGGAATATGTTCCATAAGTGCATTGTACTTTTTAACTTTAGTAGCTTTCTAATTATACTTCTTAAAGAGCAGTATTTTTATGGTTGTCATCATGAAAAGAAAAGTTACAAATTAGATTTTTTAAAAATACTTATTTATTTATTTATTTATTTATTTATTATGCGTACAGCATTCCTTCCATGTATGTCTGCAGGCCAGAAGAGGACACCAGACCCCATTACAGACGGTTGTGAGCCACCATATGGTTGCTAGGAATTGAACTCAGGACCTTTGGAAGAACAGTCAGTGCTCTTAACCTCTGAGCCATCTCTCCAGCCCCCTACCTACTAAAGAATTCTTTATATTAAATTTTCCGGCTGGGTGGTGGTGGCGCACGCCTTTAATCCCAGCACTAGGGAGGCAGAGGCAGGCGGATCTCTGTGAGGCCAGCCTGGTCTACAAGAGCTAGTTCCAGGACAGGAACCAAATAGCTACAGAGAAACCCTGTCTCGAAAATAAAAAAATAAAAAAATAAAAATTAGATTTTAATTTTATATGATCTACATACATTTACTTGTTTGCTATTTCACATAATGTGTAGAAATTTTGTAATCACATAGGTCAACATATATTTTCACATAATTTAAGAAATCTATATTATTAAATAACCATTATCTTTTATAAAGAAATTATAATGTATCCAGTAAGGCCTACTTATCAGGATATTTACTATTACTGGTGTTAGCCACTTCCTTCTAAGCAACCAATTTTCAGTTATTATAATTTTTCATTAGTCTAAAGGACACTCATTCACATTTCCTAGTGTAATCAGCATGCTGACAATCAGTTCTTATATCTTATTTCACTTTCACTTAAGAGTCATTTTTTTACTAGTTAGATAATTCAGGTATTTGTGTTCTTTTTAACAGTCTCGTTTTTAGAAGCTATTTTCCTCTTTCCATTTATTTTCTGCTAAATTTCAGTCATTTAATGTTTTGTATATAATTTTCTTTTCTCTCCGCTTTAAAGATTTTTTAAAAATGTAATAGAAACAGAGAAAATGGGGTGCGGGGGAGGCTCTAGAAGAAAAGGTACAGGTTAGTGACTTGGGGAAAGTATATATTCAAAAGCACCAAGGTTTGTTACTAAAGCACTGTCTCCCTATGTACATATACTCTTGAGGACTTCAGTTCAATCCCCAGAATCTGGGCAAAAACATCAGGCTCAGTGTTATCATAATAATTCTAGCACTAGTAGGTGGGGACAGGTGGCTTAACATCACACCAATCAGAGATCCTACTCAAAAAATAAGGGACAGTATCTGAGTGATGACAACTAGGGTTGACTTCTGGACTTCACAAACACACACATGAACACAGCCACACACAAAAAAGGGAGGAGGGGATACTAAGGGTAGGAAAGTTTCAGCAGGTAAGACAAGTGGCAATAAAATAGCCTGGTAACCTGAGTTTGGTCTCGGTGAAAAGCAACTCATTAAGTTGTCCTCTATCTCCACAAGTGTGTGCCACACAGCACAGATATGCCTCGGCACACAGGCAGGTGTGTATGTGTGCACATACATACTATGCCTGGCTTCAACTTCATGAGTGTAACTGAAACATCTGTTAATTCCACCTCAACTAACAGTTTAAATAAAAAAAATAAGGCTTTTTTTTCTAAGAATGAGGGAAATTTTTCAGAAAACCATTAGTGTTCTTAAAAATAAAGTTTAGTAATTCTAAATTTTAGGTGTAGAATAAACTTTTTTCAAGAAACAGGAAAAACTTTTGAAATAGGAAAAAAAATAGTTTAAGGTGATAATGGTTTTGTGGTTTTGTTTTTTGAGTGGGAGGGAGTTTCAGGCATTTCAATAGTCTCCTGGCTCAGCCTAAATCCTTGAATCTTAAGGACATTGGTCTCATGCTGAACCTATGTTTTTCACAGGTACTGAATGACTAAGAAGAACTGGCTTGACAGTAATTGAAACTAAAATGTTTTAAGCCTTTGTTATATATGTAAATTCAATGTGAAAATATAAAAAGAGCTGTAGGTAGTCTGAAAACCTTGAAATTAATGGCTATAAAGTTTCAATGGCATTTAAGGACTTTAAGGATATAACGTCTCTCAAATTAATAATACAGTGAAAAATCTACAATAACCCAAAGACTCATATTATGGCAAACAGGTTAACCTCAAAGAGCTTTTAAAAACAACAACAACATAAAAAAGCTGTCAACTAACAGTTTGGGAGGGGAGGGGGTTCTTCCCATCAGAAAACCAAGTATATTCTAGCAGTAGTTCTAGTTGAGTGAGGTCAATAGTGTAACCACTGCTCTCCATGTCAAACAAAGCAGGTAACTGACAGTCGTTCTGGCACCATCCCTTAACCAAAACACACAATGGATACACAGCAATGGCTCAGAGCTCCAATGTGTGTCAGAGTCACATTCACTTCTGTATTACACAAGCACACATTTACTGCTCAGCCAGACACCTATAATTAAGCACAAGAAGACTATAATGCTAATATTCAGGCTAGCTTGCAAGTTTAGAGTTCCCCTCCTCCCCAGAAGGATGATTGCCTTTCATTTTAAAGTTTGAAGTAGCTACAGTTCACTTAGTTTTGATTACATAGCAATTAGATATGCAAATACACAGATCCAGAAAAATACATTTTCAGGCTTCAGATTGTGAGCAATCAGGCCCATTCTCTTCTCTTGTACATACAAGGAAACTCATTAAACAACTATTGTCTCAGGGCATGTCTGCCTCAAAAGCTCCCCCCCACACACTTTGGTAATGTCATAAACAACCTGAATACACTGCAGCTGCCATCTATCTTTCTTTTGGTGACTTCCTAAATGTGTACTCGAAAGCACTGCATGGGAAGCATGGAAAATTACCAGAGAAGAATATACATGTTCTAGCCTTAACACCAAGTTACTAAGGTTAGATGATGCAAGACCTGTCATCACAAAACTGACTAAAATTACTTTTTAATATACAGTTTTAAAAATTATTGTGTATTAGCTCATGTCTGAAATCTAAACATACTAGGTAAGTTGAGGAAGAAGAACTGTCTTTAGTTTTGAGACTAGTATGAACTATTTAATAAATTCCAGGCTAGCCTGAGCTACAGAATGCAATCCTATCATTAATTTTTTTTCTACTAAATGATATCAGTAATTAATAAGCTAAAACAAGTGGGGTCAGCAAGATGGCTCAGCAGGTAAAGGTGCTTGCCACATAAGCCTGGCAACCCAAGTTTGGTACCCAGAACCCAAATAAAGATGGAATAAAAAAAAAAAAAACAATTCCACAGTTGTCCATTCACCTACACACCTACACACACACAAACATTGTACAAACATATCATTCACAAAAAATATACACAGCCAATAATAATAAACAAATAAATATTTAAATACTATAAATACTCAGGGCCCAGACTTAAAACGCTTGTATATACATCTGTGATGTGGTGAATGATAAGCATGGGGGAGTTTGTTCCATTTTAAAATTATTTCAAAAAAGCAAGTTAAAAAAAGACATTACATACTGCTAAGCCTTTATTTTTCCAGATTTACTAAACAGATTTTGCCTGAAAAAGTCATTCCCAAACAACAAAATGTTATCAGTGAAAATAGAACTCACTTTTCCTGTACAAAAGGAGCCATTTGTCACCACTGAGGACTTCAACCGAATCATACAACTGTTCAATTTTTCCTCTCTTATGGTTTCATTTTTAAAACTGTATGTAAGCTGGTGGTGTGTTATGGTCTAGATTTGCTGCCCCAAATTCAGAGTGAGAAAACCCACAATAAAACAATGGCAAGTTGGATCTTTGAGGAGGTAGTCTGGCTTCAAAAGGAGGGAAGTAATTAATATCATCTATCTCTCTTTCTGTTCCTTACATCTGTTCAACCATACTTCTTTTTGTGAAGGATAATATCAGTGGAGTCTCCTATGGAGTACAACACTGAGCAAATACTGGATCCTGCTAGTGCCTCGATCTTTGGAATTTTACAGCCTCAAGAAAAGCAACAGCTTCTATTCATTATATACTACCCATTCTCATGTATTTGGTTACAGTGGCACAAATAGACCTTGCTGAACAATGTGGTTCTAGAATTTTAGTTTACAAAAAAAGCACAGGCTTAAACTAGTTTAACAGCAACCAATGATAACATCCATGTGAGTGCAGCATTTAAACTAGCTTTTAATTGTACAAAATCAACACCAAGAATTTAGGGGAATTTGAGCGACCAGGGACAAACATCAGAAATCCTGAATTTTGCCACAAAGAATACCATAAGGTATCTTGTAACTATGGACAATAGAGAGCATGACAGATCATCTGTGGAATTATACACACCTTAGCACACAGCATGCCCCATTTCAAAGCACTACCAACATCATTTGGCAATAATCAATTTTTATTTCCCACCAAATGATTCCTAATACCATGTCAAATTATATACACATATATATTAATTTTTACTTAAAACCTTCCACCAGTTACTCCTGTATGTGTATAAACATAAAAGCATGAGCTGTTCACTACAGATTTGTTTTCTACTGACAGTAAGTCTACAAAAGAAATCTCGTATTTTAAAGTGTACAGTAAATTCCAATTATGGAACTTTTCTGAACAGCTACACTTCCTACTAAAATTTTAAGATAAATGAAAAGATTGGAACATGTATTTAAGGCAAATCTGACACAAAAATCTTAGGCTATTAGTTAATCCCATTAACTAATGGAAAGGTTAAGTGCCCTGTTCTGTATATAGCATTCTAAATTTGATAGGTTAAATGATTTGAGAGTCCTATAATGAGTAACTAAGAACCCCAGTGCTCTGGGAGCAAACAAAAAGACTGTTAATAATCACATCACAGCAGTTATACAGCTTGGGTTATTTTGGACAAATTAAAAGATAAGGACATACTTCTATAGCCTCACACCTATTATGATATTGAAAAAAATAACCTTCACACACCATCAAAACATAAGGTGGCAGGTAAGACTCAGAAGCATCACTGCTTGTGTTTTTTCTTTTCTCTTAAACAAATCATGTCTTTTATTTCCTCCAAGAAAACTGGGAAATAAATGCAGCAAAACTAGGTAAAACACAACAACTTAAGTAATTTCCTGGACAGCAAGAGTCAATCCACAACCAACACTCAGTAGCTATACAAAAGCAAAAAATATTAAGTTAATAAAAATTTCATTTAAGTAGGAATTTTAAAAGTAAATTGTCAAGTTTTTCTTATACTGAAGTCAACTATACCATTATAAAAGCAATTCAAAATGTTTGTCATTACAATTGTTTTAAAGGGTAAAGTATATAAGAATGGAATTTACCATCCTACATTATAAAATGAAGATATCAAGTAAGCAGACTTGATATTGAGGAGAAATTAGCTAAAAGATATAAACTGCAACTCAACAGAAAATGGAGACTACAAAAAATATTTTAGTCTCTCAGAAACAACAAAACACCATTAACTAGGAAGTATAAATGAAATTACAAATAAAAAAAATGGGCACAAGTCATTAACCGAATTCTGAAACCATTATGTGTAGCACAAATAATAAAAATCCAGAGATTGACATGGGAGGTCAAGCTGAAGATCAGAAAAGCAAAGCAGTCAACCACTATAGAGTTCTTACCTCTACCTTGAACCAAAAAAGACAATCCTGCCTCCACTAATTCTCAGAATGAGACTGTGCCTGAAACCTGTTTCCTCCCATCATAAACTCTTCTCTAGAGCTGGGATTAAAGATATGGGCTGCCACCACCACCTGAATCTGTTTTTGGATCGATCTTGTGTAGCCCAGGGTAGCCTTGAACTCACAGATATCTGCCTCTGTATCTTGAGCCTGGGATTAAAGGTACGCGCCCACCACTGCCTGACCTCTAGTCACTTAGTTTAGCAATCTAATTTTCAGGCACGCTTTATTTATTAAAATACAAATAAAATGGAGACAAGAGTGTTATGGGTGGAGAGTGGAATATGAAGAGGAAAAGATAAGAACTCACTGGAGTGTGGCATCTGAGATCTGGTGGAGACAGCAATCTAGGCAGTCTGAGGATTGACAGTTCGGTCTGAGCATTAGAAGAGGTAAAAGGTCTCTCTAGTGGCTTACTGCTCTGCTTCTCTGATCTACAGCTTTAACCCCTTTATCTTTCTCTGGTTATCTAATCTGGGTTTTGATTATCTGTGCTACAATTATGCAAATATCTATTGGAAATATTCTTGGTTATAAATTTAAAGCTGACCAGGCACATGCCTCTAATCCCAGCACTTAGGAGACAGAGGCAGACCAAGTTCTAAGGCCAGCCTGTTCTCTAGGTAGGACAGTCAGGAATACACAAACAAACAAACAAACAAACAAAACCTGTTTCAAGAAAAGAACAGCAACAACAAAGAAAAATGAAAACCAAAGAATTTTAAAAGGGAAAAGTTTTTTAACTGCTAAATGTGGTATATTGAAAAAAAAATCATATCACTTGGATATAGCAATATGAAATCTTTGGAATGCGATAAAGGTATTTTTTTTAAAAAAAGATTTTCATCATTTTAAAGTTCTGTATATATGTCTATGTGTACAGTTATGTGCACAAGAGTACTGACATCTGTGAAGTCCAGAAAAGAGTATCACACACCCCGGACTTACAGGAAGCTGTAAGCTGCCCAACGTTGTTAGCACTGGGACTGAAGTCGGGTCCGAGGCAAGATTGCAGGTGCTCTTAACTGCTTATCTATCTCTCAAGTCCTAAGGTAACTATATATAGCACTGTTTTAAAGAAATATCTCTATTATAGGGATAAATAATAATAATGTCCGTGGTGTATATACACTTGGAGTGTAAAAGTCAGTTCTCACAATATGTACTAAAATCAAAAATACTGAACCCTAAATTCCTGCTCTTAGAAAAAAAATGGGGTTAGGCTTCATGGATACATGAGGTCACAACATTTTTAACAAATCAATACGTAAAACTAAGTTTTATATATGTTCCTGTTTAAAGAAACTTGTTTAAATTTTAAATATCAACTGCTGATTTCATTAACACTAAACAGTCAACAACTGTATCTAGCCTTTCTGATGTATCCTTCTGCTCTGTAAGGTAGCACAGCCTTTTGCTCAAGAACATAACTAGACAAGTCCCTCAGCAGCATACTTAAGGGAATATCTGGAAGAGAAGATCGCCAACAGAAAGGAAGCATAAGCATGAGGTACTAAAAAGACTGACGGGAACAGGGCGTGTTGTGTGAATGCTAGAGGAGAAAGGCAGTGTCTCATCTTGTTTCGTCTCAATAGAAAATCTTTAGATGATTCCTTTCTGTCATTATGCATGCTTCCATGAGTAAATCCAAGTATCACAAATATTTCTGAGTTACAAATAAGTCTTACCAAGTTGGTAAAATTATAAACAGAAAATATTGCAAATGATGAAGAGCTATGTGTGCCCCCCAAAATAAAATGTTAAAAATTACACCAAACCAATTTTAAAGGTGCACAGAAATTCGCTGTACTTCTAAAAAATAAACAAAAGCAAACAAAATCCCCCATATATTTTATTTCTATGCACATGTGCACGCATATGTGCCCACAATCCAGATGTGGCTTTAGATACCCTGGAGCTGGAGCTGTATGCAGTTGTGAGCCACCTGCTTTGGGTGCTGGGAACCAAACTGCAGTCCTTGCAAGCACACTGTATATTCTTAGCAATGGAGCCACCTCTCTAGTGTCCATTGTAACTACTATTCTCGCACCTCATCTATGAGTATAATTTTTTATTAAATAAGAATTAAAGGACTTGTACTTTCAGAGCAGTAGAAATGATCCCTTAATTATGTTTGTATCTTTTAATTTCAAAAAGATTCCTGGTTTGAGTATTTTCATTTTCTGATGAAAGAGGATCATTATTTGAAATCGTGGTAGGCTATGTAGACTTGGTTGATCTTCAACTCTGATATCTACCCTCCTCTGCTTCCCCAATGTTGAGATTAAAGGTATATGCCATCAGATTAACAATGTTTTGTAATGGCGTAAAAGAATGCAGACAGATTGTAAGTAAGACTTACAGAAAAAAAGACCAGGATATGCAAACATTAGCCCGAGGCGAACACGCCCCCTAAGGGGCGGGACTTATCCCTACAATGTTTTAATGGATCTAGATTTAATATTAAAGTAAAAAAAAAAAAATCACACTATAAATATACATGGTCCCAAAATACACATAAGCATATAAACAATGACTAACTAGACTGGGAAGACTGGGATTTTTAAAAACTGAATTCCAATCAGGGTTTTTTTTTTTAAATACTAAAGTACATGAAATCCTATTATAATTTTTTAAATTATTTTTTGAAAATGAGCTTAGTTGTGTTTCCTATTTGTGACGTTTTTTAAATCTGATGCCATTCAAATCTTACAGCTTTTGAATAAGTTGCTGCTAATGATGGCTGTCCACATTACATGTTTTCAGGCAATTTTTGTTTACTCTTTTTTTTCTTATTACTCAATGAACTCACAACTTAGATGAGCAGACAGTACTAGTCAGAAATTAATTCTTTTAGTTTCAAAGATAACAATCATTATTAACAATTAATCAGTCCCCATTTTAATCCTGAAAAGGGTAGGCAGTGATATCATCCTAGCTCTAACATATGTTTAGTATACAAAAGACCATAGGTTCTATACACAGCCCCCAAAATATAATAATACATCTTTAAAATAAAAAGAATTTTTATTATTTTAAAAAGTCCATTTCTCCGGTACCTAATTTTATTGCAACTAAGAGTGTTATAAAATTAAAACATTTTAAAATTAAAAAGCAACAAAAATTGTAATAGTATTTCACAGCTGAAGGACTAAATTGAAAAAAATCTACTATAATAGAATAGAGTAGCTCACTAGACTCATGAAATTGTCCCATAATAAAGTTCTTCATTACAGAATTATGGGAAAAAACATCAAGCAATACAGAACAATGATACAGACAAATGGCAAAACGCTAACAAAGACAGTAAACAGGCGCCACTGGAGCTAGTTTACAACCTTGAAAAACCACAAGTTGCCACAAATTACACTGTAGACTGCAAACAAGTAAACCAAGGATGTTTACAAAAACTTGACAGCATTCTGACTGGCTAATTTTTTCTGTTGAAAAGTTTCAAATAAGGATAAATTATCTTAAAAAGTGCCATTTCTCTGGTAGATAATTTCTTACATTTAACAAAGAGATTGTCTCCAGTGAGTTTCCTTTTTCTTACACTGGTCTTTTATCCTAGATGGTTTGAAGAGAAAGGGATTTAGTCTTTTGCCGAAGAACAAATGCTAAGGTTTCAAGCTGAAATATCTCCTATGGGTCCATGTGTCTGAACACTTCCTACCCTCCTGGTTACACTGTTTGGGGAGGATATGGTGAGGCTTTTAGGAAGTTATGTACAGCTGGCAGACACAGACTACTGAGGTGAGCTACTTTCCAAAATGAATGCTATGACAAGTCCATATATCCCCTGAATGCAGCCTCCCTCCCTAAAGTCAGTTATCTGACTACCGTGATTTCAAAGTAACCAATACACTCGGTTTCCTTCTGCTTTAAAAGTTTAACATATCCCCAACTGACCAAAAAGAAAGGACAAAAAACAACTCGGTGAGGAAAGGGTTTACTTCAAATATAGGTCCTTATAATATTTCATTATTAAAAGCAATGAGGTCAGGAACTCATTAGGGGCAGAAGCCGGAGGGGGAAGTGTATGGCTCACTGGCTTGCTCCTCATGGCTTACAGAGCCTGCTTTCTTAGAGAACCCAGAACCACAATCCCAAGGATAGTACCATCCACAATGGGCTGAACCCTCTTCCATAAATTTCTCATTAAGAAAATAACTTAAGAGCCAGATCTTAGAAACATTTTCTCAACTAAGTTCCTTCCTTTCAGAGAACTAATCTACCTTGTGTCATGTTGACACAAATATAGCCAGCACATAAAAAAAATCAAATTACTAGCTGTCAACAACATAGACATCTGGAAGACAATGGCATTGCAGAACATGGCTCTGAGGCATGGAGATGTGCTATTCATTTAATGTGTTAAGGTCAGGACTGTTAAGATAAATGATCCTGAATGAGTATTTCCCTCCCCCCTCCCCCCTTCATTCATTGGGTTTTTCAAGACAGAGTTTCTCTGTGTAGCCCCTAGCTGTCCTGGAACTCACTCTGTAGACCAGACTGGCCTGAACTCAGAGATGGGCCTGCTTCTGCCTCTCCAGTGTTGGGATTAAAGGCATATGCCACCAAAACCCAGCAAACTGTCTTAACACAAAGAAACATGATGCTGATTGGATGGTTATAAATTGTATAACTATTAAATACCATACTGTTCCCCATAAATTTATCAACTATTTGTAAATTAAAAATAAAATTTCTATCCACAAAAAGAACAAAGAACTGGCAATTCAAAGACATTAATCTTACTTTATTACAATAACAGAATTTCTAGGTGGGTTATCTAAGGCTTCATGATCATTTATGACTTCCCTTCAGACCACCTCTTCCAATATAGTTATTTTTTTAAAAATTAACATATAATATTAAAAACTGCTTCCAAAGGGAAAATGAATTCCTTTAACACAGCATTCAACTTTGCATTCAATGTCAAACAACTTCTCCAATTTTACCTCAAACCTTTCACTATGGGAAACCAAGCACCCTCACCTACCCACAGTCAATCTTGTTCCTTGTACAAAATATTCTTTTAAAGAAGTAATCAGTAATGGATTGGAAGGAGGACTGTGATGTGATGTGAAGGCAAGAATAAAAGTTCAGAGAGAAAAAAATCATTCCTTACAAACTACAATCTTTTTCAACTAAGGATTCTCTGAAAAAGTCAAAACTTAATGTTCAGTTTAAGGCATAACTATATACAATTGGTTTCTCCCCAATACCTCTAAAAGATGCTCAGTCTCCTATATAACACACAGAAATTTAATTCTGTTGGTGATGCAGTGCAAAAATTAGCCAAAAAATGTATTCCAAAATACAGTAATTCTGTCCTGAATATAAACAGGTAACTAGTTACAAATAAAGAGAAATACAGAAGACATTCAATATAGTATTTAATAGTATGTATGTGTGTATGATAGCAAAAGATTAGAAATCTTTTCTGATTCACACAAGTCAATGTGTGGCAGTTTAAAAGAAAACTATATAGATATGTTTCTATAAGTGATGTTAAACAAGGGTGTTAAGTAAAAATAGTAATAAAGCAAAGTGCAGAAAATGTTCTGTATATTGCAATCTATGGGACCAGTAAGAAATTATACAAGCGCACAGATACCCCTAAGATATACTGTTACATAACTGTATAGAGGATGAGGAAGAAGAGATGATGATAAAAAGGGAAGAGGAAACGATTACGCTAGTGAGGTAGCTACAAGTATCTGATGTACCTGGGTTCAATCTCTAGGCTTCACACAGTGGAAGGAGAGAAACAACGGCCACAACATGTTCTCTGGCCATAACATGAGCATTGTGGCACACACTCAACACCACTACATACAAATATTTGTAATAAAGGCTTTTTACAAGATAAAATTAAAGGAAAAATTAAAATGTTAAAATCTACCCAATGGTAAGAGACTGAATAGGTAAACTGGGATTAAAGCAAAAGTTCTCTGAAAATTTCTCAACCAGGTAAGATTTGATTTGAAAGTACATGAATATTTTAAAAAGCATACATCAAGACAATAGTAGTGGGATATACCCTAAAAGGAATAGCAAGGTAAAATTGCTTTCATTGCCTACATCACCAGCAGTAGTGTTTCCCTGTTACTAAGACTGTTTTACCTTACCAGGGGAAAAGGAATCATCACTTTACATAAGTGAGGTGGAAAAAACCATACAATGAACTGAAACCCATCACAACTGTTAAATGCATGGCAAGGAAAAGAAAAGCACAGCAAGCCTCATGCTGTAACTTAAGAGCATTTCTGGGAATTGATTCACTATGTACGAGCTAGTGAGTTCTTCAAACTTTTAACATACAAATTAGCATGCTATTAAGAAACAGGACCTGAGTCGGGTGGTGGTGGCTCACTCCTTTTATACCAGCACTCAGGAGGCAGAGGCAGGGGGAATCTCTGTGAGTTCAAGGTCAGTCTGGTCTACAAAAGCTTTAAAACTACAGAGAAAGCCTGTCTCAAAGAAACAAAAAAGGCCGGGGCCAGCCTGGTCTACAAGAGCTAGTTCCAGGAGAGGCTCCAAAACTACAGAGAAACCCTGTCTCTAAAAACCAATAATAATAATAATAATAATAAACTAAAAATAAAAACAAAAGCAATTTATGGATTGTGGATGGTTCTATTTTGTTTTGTTCAAGACAGAATCTAAAACTGTGCAGACCAGGCTGATCTTGAATTAACAGACCGGCCTGCCTCTGGTAATGCTGGGATTAAATGGGAGTGGCTAGATATAATTTAAACATGCATTTTTCAAAGAACATCTATAGGACATGAGAAGAACTATGAGTATGAACTACACATTTGGTGATACAAAAATTAACATTATTAATTACTTATTATTATTGAGGCTATTTTAGAGCTACTTAATAAAATATTTAAAGTTGAAACTATATGTCTAGAATTTGCTCCTTGAACACCCTAACACAGAGTGGGGAGGAATAGAAAGGAGATAAGAAAGAACTCTCCTGTGAAAAGACAAGAAGCAGTAATGCTGACTGATGGGCAAGTAACAGCCCAGTAGGCTTCTGGCTGTCTTGCTTCTATTTATTTCCACAGTGAAAAGATGCTTAAAAAAATAAATACATCATATCAATGCTTAAGGTATTATTCACAAAGAACACAGTATTAACAAAATGAATAAAATTAAGTTCTTTGGAGCTGTATTTATGCTAGATAATTTTTCCATTAGCTGTCAATGACATTGAGACAAGAGACAAATGTTAATCCATCATGAAAATTTAACTAGCAAAATCCATGGGAATACTTCAGAACAAACAGAAGTGTATACCAACCATAAAACTAATTTTTCTCTTTCAAAATACTTAGACAACAGTAGCCCTCCATTTAAAAAAAA